>NW_027500328.1:0-105664 GCF_021521415.1 Bidens hawaiensis
TGAGGCTATCATATCTTTAAAATGGGCTACTGGCTAAATTCATTACATCGGGATATACCCCGCTTTTCGATTTGAGGAAAACACTCACCTAAGGCCAACGCCAGTGAACACTCGCCTGAAAGCACAACAATGCAGTGAGGTAAAACTCGTTCGGTTTAAAGATCCAACTAGTGAACATCACATATTTTCCTTGTCTCTCATTATCAACTGGTGCTGCCGAAACTAAGTAATGGGAGCAAGAATTGAACCTGAGTTACATGGAACTACAAGTCTCTCCTTTACCATTTCACCACCAACTAATTGACTACGATAACTTGAATTGTATTTTATTTAAAAGCAAAAATAAGTTAAAATAACCGATATAAATAATAAATCACATCAATAAATTGCTTTAAAAAGCGTCCTACTATGCACACCCCACACCGACTAAACAACCATGGATAGAAGTATCCGTAACGGTTAACGTACGATGACATCGTTTTGATACCCACATGTTACCGTTGACCATATTTGCCGCCGATAGGTCATGGATAGATCTATCCGTAACCGAGTGGTTACACGACATCCTGTGGGTATCAAATTAAATGTCAACTCGTACCCTATCAGCCACAGATAGATCTTTCCGTGGCATATAGAGTGAAGGTTTAATTATTGAGTCAGAAGGCTCCCCCACTCCTTATCTAAGCAGTTAACGCGAAAAAATATCGGTCATCATTCAAGGATCTATATCTGAGATACCGGTTATCGCAGTGAGATAACGGTGGGATATCGGTAATTTTGTTATCATGTCATATATATAGCAAGTTAACACTAATAATTCAGTAAACTTTCAAACCAATAACAAATTAACCTTTTGCAACTTGCAAAACACTGACAATCACAAGTAGGAACCGATTATGACTTAAAACACTAAAAATTGATGATTGAGACTTAAAACACTGATATCGGGAATATTGGTGATATATCGGTGAAATATCGATCAATATCATCGATATTATCGGAACCGATATTCTGACCTATATTTTTACCAACGGACCGATATATCACTGATATATCGATGGATATATCAATGATATATCGGTGATATATTGGTGATATCGACTGCATAGCTCCCTATTGTAATATATACTACCATGCATACATGCAATACACACAAACTCAAACACACACACACGACCATTCTCGTGAAAAAAATCCCCAAGTCAAAAAATGTCGTGGTTGTGGAACGAGATTTATCGGGGTCGAACGAGTAGTCGAATATTCCAGATTTGAACGAGGCGCCGGGGTTTTCAGATTATGACGAGGAGCCGACGTTACCAAATTAAACCAGGTATCGCCGTATAAGCTTAAACCCAAGTCATTCGAGCATCTTGGTGGGTCGAGCATGGATACAATAAAGAAGATCTCAAATGTTCTAAGTGTAAGCTTCGAGCATGGTTCAATCTCGAGCAAGTGTCAGTACCCGAGCATGCTGGAGTTATTCACAATAAATCCTAAGGAAAGATTGAAGAGATCAAGGAGAACATGTTTGCTCGTAGGATATATTCGAGCAAAGTTTGAATATATTGTGAAGATTGAAGTCTGCTGCAGTAGAATATTTTCTAAGTAAAGTCTTCTCGAAGACATTTTTCGAGCATACACTGTATTTCAAGGTCTGCTCGACAAGGACTTATCATACTCGAATACCAGATTTATACTTGTATTTATTTGTCATTTATTATGTAATAATTAGGGGTTCCTAGAAGAAATGTCTATGGGCATATAAGTAGAATCCTAGGTTTTCTAAATAGAAAGAGAGACGGGCGCATAACTGTAACATTTCGAATTTTCTAAACCCGTATTCGTTAACGTTTAACCCGACCCGGGAATAATTTAGATATTTATTATTAATCCGAAATCAAATAATTATAAATATTTAAGTTCTTAATATTCACTTTAGGTCCCTAATACTTTGGATAATGTTTATTTCATGTTTATTACCTAAACAACTCAACAATTAACCTTTTCCCAAACTACAAGGACTAAACATGTAAAAAATGAAAATCCCATCCTTGGTCACCCGGGGTGCCGCGCGATGGGCACCCTACCCCTTGGCCACGCAGCGCTATGGAGTAGCTGGTCAGAAGTTTTGCTCGATTTCGTTTCTTAACTCGTTTTTGGTATGCAAATCATGTATATTAGGCATATTTGAGAGAATTAAGGTCCAAGAAATCATATTATAATTAAAATACAAGTCTTAATTTGTTACTTACTGACCAAGACCAAATCTCTTAGCTTATTTCAGTTATTTTGTCATTAAAACGATATTTACTTGCTTAAACGAGTGTTATGTCCATATTTGGTTCGTTTTTGCTATTCTTATATAAACAAGCCACATAATCTCTGTCATAAACTTTATCCTAACCCTAGAGAGACCCTCCAGCCGTCACCTAACTCCACCCTTCACCATCTTCTTTGGTTTTTGATTTATTGTTGAAGATACGAGCTTGTTTGTTTGACTTTGCTTAAGTGTGGACCTTTGACTCATCGTATCTGTTGATCCTTTCACTTTTCGGGTAAGTTGTAAACATAAAAATCATTCATACATATTCCCTAGCCAATAAATTTCACAATTTCGGTGGTTGAAGCGTATTGACTGGTCAATTCGTTTAAAAACTCTTTAAAGGGCAAATTAGTCAACAAGTTTGACTTAGCGTTTTCTCATACTTCTGGTCGGATTCAACGTTCGGTCCAGGAGACTTTTATTCTTGTAAAGAAATTTTAAGGACACTGACCAAAACCTAAGTTCCGACTCGCTGTTCGGATTCTGGTCAGTACTAGCTCGCTTAAATCTTAAATATAACATAACTTGAGTTCTAAACGTTCGTTTTGATTGATTCCAGTGGCCACGAGTTTGTTTTTACTTATGTTATCATATCTCAAAGTTTTAGATTCTGTTTGTTTATATCGTTTGACGTGTATTGGACGACTCGCTTATTCGTTAGCTCGTTTAATCGCTTGTCTTTAATCTAAGATGAATTTAGTCATTCCCCTTTTTATCTACTATTTTCCAATGTTTTAGGGACATATGCGTACTTATCATATTTTTCTATCATATATATATACACAAACTCGCAAATATAATCATTGTGTGTATATCAATTAAATGCTAATTGTTACTTGGTTGATTGTTTACTTTATCGCCTTCCAAGAGGTCCAACTTATTCCCTTGTACAGGGTGCTCATTAGTATGATCATACAGCCGTCCTAGTAACCGGAGCCCGATTCTCTTAGCAACGATTCATTGGCACACTAGCAAGTCTTGGGTTAGTATATGGTTTGTTTTTTATTGATTACTACCACATATGTTTGTTTGCGTATTTAACATTTATCATTTATTTATCATATATATATTATTGTTGTGTCAAAATCTGGTGATCATCTCACTCAACATGTGTTGTTGACAAACTCTTTTATTTTCTACGGATATGCAGGTTGCTTTGTATTGAAGAAATTTGGACACTTAGAAAAGACCTTAGGATTTAAGAAAGAAAATCATTGCTTAAGATTGTTTGGATCATATTTATTTATTTGGAATATTTTGTTATATTTGGATATTGTGTGTATTCTTTGAATAAAATAATTAATTAGATATTTTCATTTATATTCATGATAGCATCTTCGAGCTGTGAGCAATCGGATCACACACCAGCATTTCCGCCTTAGGTTGGGGTGTGACAATAACGATCAGAGAGAATATTCCTCATTTATGTTACCTTGTATCGCCGTCACGAAACCCTGGACATTCCATGCAAACCCGATAAACTGTTCCATTGTTCATTAATGTTATATTTAATATATTGGAATCTTTTGTTTATAGCTTTGTGTCTGCTAATCAATCTTATACTCAATCCTAATCTCTGTTTATACCAATGTTGTAAAACTCCCGAGTAGGCGGCCGAGTACTCCCCGATTATTCTCCGCCTAGATCGAGTACTCCCCGCCTCGGCCGAGTACTCCTTAGGTATTTTCCGAGTAATCCCTGACTACTCCCGAGTACTCGCAACTCCCCAGTCAACCGCCTATGACCGCCTAACGACTTTTACAACCTTGGTTTATACTGATTCCGCTGGTATAATCAGAAGGTCTTCATTGTTTCAGATCTTGCGTGCTCTTGTCGAGTATCATTAGTTTTGCACTAGATCCGGTGCTGACAATTTCAAACTTGAATCAGCTCTCTATTTTCAATTTTGTTCACTCGAATAATTTTTTACACTAACATGATGACATAGAAGTTATGTTGGAATATGGATTACTACTTCACCGGCATTTAATGATTAGAATGTGATGGTGATTAGCTTAGAGACTATTCTTGATGAAGCATGCTTTTAAGTTCAGGTATAAACAATGCAAAATTTCAAACTATTTGCATTACTCACAAGCAATGCAAAATTTTCTTGCCATGCAAATGCACTCGAATTGCCAATTTGGAGGTAATTTTTATCTGCACTTTTTTCAGTCCAACATATCAATTATGTGTAAAATTTAAGTTATTTTTCATCTTTGCATGCTGATTTAGATGAGGATTTGAATTTTAACGGTTGTTCTATTTGGCCTAAATGGTGTTACAGGTTGTCGGGGAATAACTTTACGGATGTTCTTATGACTCTTCTTTTTTTCTCTTTGCATTTAGCCTAAATACTTGCTAGTTGCAAAAACAAAATTTCATTCTTTAATGTGTAAAAGGCAAAGCTGCAAACTTTATTTGGTAAAATAGGTTGCCAACAATACAACAAAAAGTGTGGACCTACATCTTATCATTAGGGAAGAGGCTAAAAATTCGAGATTAATGCTTGAGTGCTCATGCCACAAATTTACATGCTTTATGTGAATTGCAATATCCTAATAGAACTCAAATGTTTGGAATGCCATTTTTTTGAAGGAATGTTATCTTTGAGATTATACATAACTATCGGATCTTCTTTTCCAATTTAGAATGCTAGAAATTTTGGTTTGCAGAACTAGTTTTGGGTTGAATGAAGGTTATCTTTGACTATGTATGAAACCTTAATTGTTTTAATACACATCAAAGCTGTGTATTTAAATTGCTTAATGTCATATACTTTTTGCATAAAAATTGGAGCCACAGATAAATGCTTTTATCAATACTTTTTGCAAAACAAATTAGAGCCACAGATGAATGCTTTCATGGTTTATTAAGAGGAGATCATTTGTTTCAATAGTTATTAATAGATAAGAAGCTCACTTTTTCTACAGATGAATGCTTTCAAGTTTTTTTTTTTGTTAATATTGTTTTTATATATTTAATCTATTGTTCTGAAAGTATGAGGCTTGTAGTAAGCAAGCAATATGATAAATAAGTGTTATTTGGTGATTAAGAATATTTGTATTACAATCTTGAATCAATGGTATTAACGCTAAATGCCTTTAAAATGTGTCAAGAAAATATGGCAAACAAAAAGTGACATTAAATACCTAAATTTACAAGACACAAATGCTAAATGTCACTATAAATGTTGTCAAGAAAATATGACATACACAAAGTGTAATTAAACATCTAACTTTTAGCAACACAAATACTAAATGCCACTAAAAGTGTATTCCAAGAAATTATGTCATATGCAAAGTGCCATTAAAACCTAAATTTAGTGACACAAATGCTAAATGCCACAACAAGTGTGTGCCAAGTAAATGTGGCATACACAAAGTGTCATTAAAACCTAAAATAGTGGCACAAAAGCTAAATGCCATAAAAAATGTGTGCCACAAAATGGCATTTTATTTGTAGTGAGATCACCTCGATCACATGATATTTA
Organism: Bidens hawaiensis; assembly: GCF_021521415.1. Classification (NCBI taxonomy): domain Eukaryota; kingdom Viridiplantae; phylum Streptophyta; class Magnoliopsida; order Asterales; family Asteraceae; genus Bidens; species Bidens hawaiensis. The sequence continues at coordinate 5,817 of NW_027500328.1, forward strand.
TGTTCTTGATATGGTAAAAAATGAAACTTCCTCATCATCAGGGGTCAGATTGAACATACCAGGCCGAAACACAAGCGATTGATTGGACATTTGGCTGATGAAAGGTATATTGCTTGACCTAAAGATCGTTGGATACATGATGATTCTGATTCTGACCGTGACGGTGGAGGAGATGGTGATGGTGATGGAAATGATGGTGGGAATGGTGGACCAGATGGTGGTTATGGTGGTGCAGTGGCACAGAAAAGAAAGGCAAAGGGCAAAGCAGTTGCTATTGCTGAGCCTAAGCCTAAACGACCTAGGAGGAGTTTTGGGGGCATTTATACAAGATCCTCAACTAGAACCATGGGTGGTGGCTTCTACTCCTGTTGTTACTTCTTCTACACCGGCTACTACTACTCCTAGTACACCGGGTGTTACACTTATTACTACTGCTTCAATAGATACTCACTTCGCGAAGATTCCTCGATCTATATTATCTCCTATTCCATCTACACGGCAAGCTCTGGCGACTACAAGTCCATCTATTCCTGCTAGTCCAATGCAGAGGCCAGATTACTCTTTCATGTCTTTTAACAGACCCCAAGGCCCGATGCAGTTGGTTCAATCGAATTTCTTAAACCTGCTGGTTCAAGATCAGATGTTTCGATTGCTGAATCTGATACACATTCAGGAGAACCAGATGGCTGCAGATCGACAATTCCAAGAATCAATGAGGGCCGATCAAAGACAAATGATGAGGGGTTTACACTATTTGTAGAAAGAGAATAAGTAGCTGAGAGCACTAGTTACTGCTCAGGGGGGGGGGAGAAAATTGAAAAACAAGACGAGATCATTCTCCAGCTGATTTGCAAGGAAGACATGCTGAAGAAACTTAAAGATGATGATCAAGACAAGGATCTTGAGGTGGGCGGTGTTGATCAACAACCAGGTGCCTTATCATCTGGTCATATACCTGCCGAGGGGGAGTCTTCGGGTAAAGAATTGGTGGTTTACCATGATTCTATAGAAGTGTAACCCGTTAACACATTGAAAGTCAGAATGTTGTTATTTGTTGACGAAAACGGGGTTGTACGGAGCATGGTGGACGCGGATGAAATCGAAGAAGGCGAGTTTATTGATCATTTATTGACTAAAGAACAAATCTCTTTTCTTCTCGATTTAAACAAGGAGGCAGTGGATGAGTAGGAGAATTAAGAGGATATAGAGGTTGAGGATACTGATGAAGTTCGTTTTTGTAACATCTCGGATTTTTCCTAATTGTTTAAACTGATTCGAGAATGTAATTCGGAACTTTCGAACTATTTAAAACTTTTATTAACTTGGTTTAACTTATGGTATAATTCCATGACTTTTAATTATGCCAAATAGTCTTTAGAAACTCTTAAAATCGCTTAAAATGCATTTTTGGAACTTCAGGGACTAAAACTGTCAAAAATTAAAAGCTGATGGAAACTCACCCTTCGTGCGGCGCGAAGTAAGGACCTTCAATCCTTCGCGCGGCGCGAAGCACGGTCTGTTCAGCCAAAATTGTGTTCGATTCTCGTTTAAATGCTAAATCTTTCCCTAAACGACCCTAAATCATGAAAATTGAGCTATAAGTTAACTAATCTGCTAGAGTTAATGGCCATTTTCGTCCCTATGGTTTGCTAATTTTGCAATTTCAGTCCAAAGTTTGAAAATTTTCAATTTAGTCATTATAGTTTTAAACATTAGCCAATTACGTCATCTCGTCTAACAGCATCCATCTATGTCGTTAGTTTAAGGGGTATTTTTGTCTTTCTCTTGTTTAGTTTTAGTTAATGGTCATTATCGTCCCTGTGGTTTGATACTTTTGCTATTTCAGTCCAAAGATTGAAAATTTTTCAATTTTATGTTTAATTTAATTCATTTTTTTTGCTACTTAATTCCATGATGGAATTCATTGGTAAAGTGGTCAAGGTAATTCTCTAAAACCGAACTGTACCGAAAAAATTAAAATTGTTTCTTTGATTAATGCATAATAGTTAGGGTTTAGAGTTAACATATCGTAGCAAACATCTGGGTCGAAATCAACATCAAGAGGTCCAATATCCCGCATTTCCATGTTTGCTCAAGAAATCGATGCACTAAATCACATGTGTGTTCTTCAAATCGTGGTATTATTCTTGAATACGTCGAATTCAACCCCACTTGTTGTCGATTTCAAGTATTTAAGAACAACACCACGATTTGAAGAACACACATACGATCTAGTGTATCGATTTCTTGAGCAAACATGGAAATGTGGGATATTCGACCTCCTAATGTTGATTTCGACCAAGATGTTTGCTACAATATGTTAATCTCTAAACCCTAACTATTATGCATTAACCAAATAAACGATTTTTGTTTTATCGGTATAGTACAGTTTCAGGTAATTACCTTGACCACGATGGGGGGGGGGGGGGGTTGATTTTTTTTGTCTATAACCCCTAAGAGCATAATCCAAGTCCAAAACCATCGAGCATCGACCAAAACATGTCTGCATTTACTCTGTCGACAACAATAATCACCCCCGTCGTATTTATTTTCTAGATATTTCCTAAACTCGCCATCCAAGGTGAAATCGATACACTAGATTGCATGTGTGTTCTTCAAATTGTGGAGTTGTTCTTGAATTCTTCAAATCGACAACAACTCTACGGTTGAATTCAACCAATTCAGGAACAATAACCACAATTTGAAGAACACATATGCGATTTAGTGCATCGATTTCTTGAGTAAAAATGGAAATGCTGGATATTCGACCTCTTGATGTTGATTTCGACCCAGTTGTTTGGTACGATATGTTAATCCCTAAATGGAAATGCTGGATATTCGACCTCTTGATGTTGATTTCGACCCAGTTGTTTGGTACGATATGTTAATCCCTAAACCCATGCATTAATCAAAGAAACAATTTTAGTTTTTTTGGTATAGTTCGAATTTAGGGAATTACCCTGACCACTTTACCAATGAATTCCATCATGGACTGAAATAGCAAAAGTAGCAAAAAAAAAAAAAAAAAAAACTGAATTTAATTAAACATAAAATTGACAAAATTCAAACTTTGGACTGAAATAGTAAAAGTATCAAACCACAGGGATGAAAATGACCATTAACTAAAAATAAGCAGGAGAAAGACAAAAATACCCCTTAGACATAGTTGGATGCCGTTAGACGGGAGGACGTAATTGGCTAATGTTTAAAACTATAAGGATTAAATTGACAAAATTTCAAACTTTGGACTGAAGTGGCGAAATTAGCAAACCACAGGCACGAAAATGGCCATTAACTCAATCTGCTATTATAAAGTGTCTAGGTTTAATCTCTGCAATCCCATCATTCTATTTAAGATTTCAAGGCTTGATTTTGTCATTAATATCTTATTCCATTACCTAAACAAGTCGATTTCTTATCCTACAAGTTGTACCTCTGATTATTTAAACAAACCACATCTCCAAACCCTAGAATGTTACAAAAGTATTGTCTCTCATCCGTTACTTTTCTTACACACTCGATTACACCTCCGTTGTTGCTATATATACTCAAGATACAAGTGTTCATGTTTGACTTTCAATCATTCTCAAGACTTTCGTTTCTCATCAATCTAAGCATTATCTGGGTAAGTTGTCTTTTGTAAAGTTTTTCATTATTACTCACTTGTCAATAAACCTCAATTAATTTATGAGATTGAGGGAAATTGAATGGTCAATTTGAATCCAACCCGTTTAAAGGCATATTGGTCAACAACTTTGACCAATCAATTTCTCACATTTCTGGTCGGAACTGACTTTCGATCCAGAAGACTTTGATTTTTGTTTTGAGATTTTAAGGCTACTTTCTAAAACCCGACTTCCGACTCGCTGCTCGGATTTTGGTCAGTACTAGCTCGCTTAAAACGTTAAATATGTCATAACCGGAGTTCTAGACATCCATTTGGATCGATTCCAGTGGCTATGTTCTCGGTTTTAATCATAGTTTATTATCTCTAAGTTTTAGGTCTGTTTGGTTTATCTCAGTCAGCAAGTTAAAGGACGGTTCGTTCGTTTAATTGTGTTTATATTCTATTTCTCATACACTCGCCTAAGCAATAAGGTGAGATATCATTCCCCTTTATTTTACTGTTTTCAAACGTTTTGGGGACATATGCATATTTATTTCATATATTTTATATCATATATATACACAAACTCGCAAACATAAATATTGTTTGTATTTTAATTAAATACTAATTGCTATTTGTTTAAGTGTTTATTTTATCATATTCGGAGAGGTCCATTGTAAGGCCCCGAACCCCGGGAACCCCACAGTTGGTATTCATTCAAAACACTCGTAAAAATATTTAAACTTAAAAACAATTCATTTCATTAAAATAACCATCTCAGAGTATATTTCAGCGGAAAACATAAATAATAAAATAAGTTCCCAAAATTCCGGGAATATTGCCCAAAATCAATTCAATTATATTTATAAAACTTTTTAAATCAAAATGTTCAAAAAATAAAATATTCCATCCACGTATGCCCTTCACCGTCCAAGTAGCTTCGTGCATGTCCAAGCGATAAGGCATCCTCTTCCTAACCTGAAACTCACACTAACATGCACATAAAGTCAGCTTGAGCTGAGTGAGTTTAAGTTTTGAATAAATAACATAAGTAAATAATAATCATGATAGTCATTCCAAAAGTTTTAAACTGTAAACGGGATACATCAGTTAAACCATCATCATTGATAAATAATCATTCTCATACATACATATATACATACATACATATATATATATATATATATATATATATATATATATATATATATATATAAACATCCTTATAAGTACATCCCTATATATATATAAATATATATATAACATCCAAGTAATAACATCAGGGTCGAGCAAACGTACAACCCAAACACGTAACATTAGGGTCGAGCAAACGTACAACCCAAACACGTAACATCTCATCGACGCATGCAAACACAAAGTAGGCATACGTAACATCAGTAGCTGAAATGACTACAACATCGCCAAATATAGGCCATACAATTATTTATATATATATATATATATACATACTATAACATCCCAAGGCCAACTATATACTAGCAAGCCTATATAAAATAGTTTAAACGTTTCATCGGGAAAAATCGTTTAAGTGTGCATGCTAGCCCAAAACTTAAAAGAGTGAAAAGGGGTATCATGAACTCACCTGACACAGGACACGGATTAACCACGAGCTAGAGAATCCCTAAGTAATCCCAAAACTCAAACACCTGCCGGTTTACATTCAGTCAATACTAATAACATCAAGATGACTCGTTTATCCTACGAGACGTTCTAACATGGTTCGAGTTACCTAAACCCTCGACCTCATCAAACTTAATCACAACAGCCCCCGGGGTCTCACATTCATCAAAACGAGCCTTAAGTACTCCCGGGAATAAAGAATTCCCAAATTACCCCCGGAAGCACTAGGTGATACCAATACGCGCGTTTAAGAGTCGTTTAGACCATTAGCATCCAACTCAGCCCCGTGTGGACCCATTATGATAAAATCACAGCCAACAAGTCCACGCAACGCCACACGAGTCAAATGGGTCAATAACCCGCAAGTACAACGGGCAAGTTATTCAATAAACGCAATTGCGCGTTGTACCGACCCGTTGGAGTAACCGACAACCAATTCAGCCCCATAACTTATAAAAATGAATTTTGAACAGCCCGTACATCAAACCGAGTGTCCCCAAGCTGAATTGGTCGTTAATCACTTCAACTCTCGCGTTAAACGCACCAAACTACAATTCTAGTCAACCGAACATAACAATCAAACTACAACTTGTTGACCGACCTAACGAACATGATTCTCAAATATGTTATACTAGACATACCTAGAAAGATTTTGGTGCAAAAACCTCAACCAAAGCAGTCCCGGAAATGCTCAATTGGACAGCCACCCGGTTAACCTAAAACAAGTCGTTTAACGATCAATACGCGTAATAAAGATCAATTAAGGTGTAAAAGACATGGGGAATCATAAAACCGACCTTGAATTGAAGTTTTTACGGTTCAAACTTGGCTGCACAGAAGATTTTCGCGAGGGGGGGGGGGTCTTGAGTTCCGATCGGCGCTAGTGGGATTTAGGGTTAGAGTTTTTTTTTTGTTTTATGATATAATAAAAGAAGTTACATCCAAGTCCCTCCAAATTGAAGTATAAGGCATTATGGAAGAAAAGTTAAGTGGTTTAACGTACCGAGATGACGTAAAGGCTTCCGAGAAACGTCGGTTAAATCCCGAGGATTATACATACTTTACAAGCTTTAACTCTTGGAACCGAAATTAACGGACGTTACATCCATCATAATATATCGCAGTAAGTATGATCATACGCCGTCTTAGTAGCCAAAGCCCGTTCGCATGGCAATGGTCAACCGACAATCAGATTTGTATGCTAGTCATAGTAGCCAATGCCCAATTCGCAAGGCAACGGTCAACTAACACATTATTTGCTTACGGTTTGATTGAATTATTACTCACATTATTTTTTTTACGCATATATTATTTATCAGTTATTACGTATTATTATTAGTGTCAAAACTGGTGATTATCTCACTCAACATGTGTTGTTGACAAATCTCTGTTTATTTTCTACATGCAGGTTATCAGCCGATTTGAACCTAAGGTGAAGAACGCATAGAAAAACCTTAGAAATAAACTAAAGAATATTTGCTCTATTATTTAGTTTGGAATTATTTATTTATTTTGAATTGTTATTGTTATAATTTGAAACTTGTGCACTTTATTTGAATTTCAAAATAAATAAATTAATTAGATATTGTCATATTTTATATTGTATGATAGTACCTTGTGAGCTGTGAACCACGGTTCACACCTGGCATTTCCGCCTTAGGTTGGGGTGTGATAGTTTTGATTAAAATGTTCCTTCAGGGTAGATTTTAATTATAATGACGCAGAGATGGAGGACGTGACAATTGAGGAATACTCAAATTTATATACTCAAGCTAACTCTGATGAAAGGATTCCGTGAATTAGCATATCAGATGAAGAAGTTCGTTGCGGCCAAGATAGTGAAAGGGGATATTATGTCGTGGATGTACAAACCAACGCTTAAAGTATGCATTGTGAAATGGGAGCACGGGTTACAATACTTCCAGCATATTACTGATGCGCTTACCATGCTGTGTTGGGACGTTCGTACATTGGCACGAAAACCGTTCATGAATCATTGAAATAATCAAATGGCGGATTGGTTTTATCGTCATTTCTTGCATGAGGTAAAGTATGGCTTCAAGTTTTTCAAACCGGAGGTGCCGAGACGGAAATATGTCGATGAAATTGATCAACGCACCAGTTGGAGGAAACTTGTGCTTAAAGTAAAACCATCGCGAACGTTAAAGAAAGTTACTGTAAAGACTTTTCCCCAAAGTATTTATAAGAAATTTAATCGGTGTTACTACAACAACAAGGCTGGCGAGGTGGTAATCGTATTGGATCGGGTCTAAAGACAGAGTTTATACGAGTCATTGTGCCCATGTGGCTAGTCAACCTGTCTGAGTCCGATAATGAAGTGTTATACAAGAATTGGATCAGATGGGCGAGCGTTAAAGACAATAAGCAGTCTATGCAATTCCAAAGAGTTATTCGAGTATGTTATGCTTTTGGGATTCATAATTGTGCTGACTGGAAGACTAGCAGATTTAAAGCCTGAAGAATTGAAGACACAAAGAGCTCGAGACGAGGGGGAGTTTGTTAACGTATTGTTTTGACATCTCGGTCTTTGTATTAACGTATTTGGGAATAGTGTAATGTATAGGGGGTATTTTGGTAAGTAATGTAAAGACTCATTCGTTAGTACTATAATAACGAATGAGTCCGCATGTTTTGTTCTCATTTGTTAAGGATGTTTAACGAATGAGTTAACGTATGTAAGCCATTCGTTATGGTTTGTATAATGAATGGTATAGTGAATGGAACACTCATTCGTTAGGCATGTCTAACGAATGATTCATCTCCTATATATACCATGTAACCTATTTCCTAATTAACGAAGTTATTCTAAAGTGAACATACTGTTACTCTGCTAAATTGTTCTCTTAACTCACACATAACGTAATCCTTCATTCAATTAGCGTAATTGTTCATTCTATAACTTAATTCATCATGCTGATTGTATTTATATCACAAAACTAAATCCGGCTCATGTTCAATCAACAAGCATGCTTCCCCCTGCCCATCCAAACACAAGAACGCCTGCTGGCCAGAGAATCAGCCTCCCTTCAGGTGGATTCGACAAGAAATTCACAGGAGCTTCTTTTTTTGCCGAGATCCCCGCTCGTTTTAACACATCACAAAAGACATCTCCGACCAAATCATGTCTACATTTAAACCTCGGAAGCTTCTTGAAATGAACGAAATGTTCACCAAAATTACCCAAACAAACTTTAAAGAAAACCGGGCATGGCTCATCAACTTGGAGCTGTGGGATCATTAAACGACATTTAAGAATGGCCTGGTACTCTACTACTGACATGTGCTGCCCTAACCCTTCGATGGGGATGACGGTCAAGAAATCTTGAGCATTGGGAGCCTGCAGGCATTTAACACCGCTCTCTAACGAGTGGATAAACTAAGCTCCTCTCCCAAACTTTGGACGATTTTACTGTAAAGGGCACTCGCCAAAGCATGTTTGGATTTAGGGGGCAGTGTCCTTATTAGTGAACCCGCCAAGATCAAGATCGGGAAGGGAACTATGTAAACAATTCAGTGCACACCCATAATCCGAATCTAACCCATCAACACCACAATCACGCAAAATGTGGTCCTAAGAATAAAATTCGTCCAAGGGCAGGTTCGAACTCAAGTCCAATAGATTCTTACATCAAAGCTTTACCACCACATGATGTAGTGCACATTTGTACTAGTGTATATTGCATATGTGCAATTGTGTTGTATTGCATATAATACAACACTATTGCATATATTTAATACACACTACCGCGTATATGCAAATACAACACTATTGCATATATGAGATACACAACTACTACATATGTGTAATGCAACACTAATGCACATAAGCGCTATATCGACTTTTTTATTTTTGCATATAATATAACACTATTGCATATATGTAACAAAAAAATAAAAAAAAGTCTATGTATTTTGCATATGTGCACCACATAAAGTTTTTTTTCTTTTGTTATTTTTTATTTTTATATTTTTTTTTCTAGTAAAAAATTACAACATATAACAACAATGAAACAAGAAAAATATTTTATGAAAACAATTAAAATAATTTTCTATTAGTTCTTTAATTCCATATCTTAGTAGGAGTTATCTATTGATTATTTCAACTTACAATCATTTTTTTTAAGATTTATTCAAAGGAAGTGGCAAATAATTTGTATTTTAAGCTTTTAAATTCGTTTTCAAACGTGTTTTATATCTAAAAAAATCTCGATGACTAAATCAAAATTTGATCTCCAACTTGTTTTGTTCTTAGATATTTATATTTAGTTAATTACGATTTACGATACTTAAATATTGAAGATTTAAAATTTAAAATAGTAAAAGGTTTCCACAAGCGCGTAGGGAGAATAAGTAACCACATGGAAACTACAGTTGTCTTTATCGTTGGCCGTACAATTGACAGCACAAACCAATCCTATTCGTCTGTCATATAACACACCATCCTTTCAGCTGTGACTTTATCCTGCAACCCTTAGGTTTACCAGCATCGTAAACCATCCATCCGATTTCAACTTTTTGGTTTGTTTTGTTTTGTTTTGTAGGCGATGGCGAAATTGGGAAGCGTTCAAGCAGAACAACTAAAGCAAGACGGGAATCTTTATTTCAAGAAGAACAGATTCAACGCTGCAATTGATGCTTACACCGAGGCATATTATTATGATTTATGTTGGCCGTTGAATTTGAAAACCTTTTTGTGTTTAATAGACTTTATTGTCGGTTACATTAAAATTAAGTTTTTGATTTTTTTCCCCTGCAGGCGATCACCTTGAGCAATGATGTCTCCGTTTATTATAGCAACCGGGCTGTTTGCTTTCGCAAGCTCAGGTTCCCTGTTTTGAATTTCAATACTTTAAATTTTCAACTCAATTTTGAAACTAGTTTGTGAAATTTAGGTTATGATTTCGAAATTGAGAGTCAAAATGCAGTTTTTACTCTTTGATATTGAATGATTATGAGGTAACTTGAAAATCAAATTGCACTTTATGTTAACAAAGCTTGACTTCAACAGTTTTAACAGTAAATTTGTTTAGCTTTTTTGTAACTCAAATTCTATGCAGTCAATATCGGTTAAATTGCTATATATACATAAATTCTGCATGATTTTAAAATTACTGATATCCCATCTCGATAACCTATATCTCAAATAACGATTTTTTACTGCATTAAATGCATAGGCCAAATTTTGAAACTCTTTTTGTGAAATTTGAAAATTTAGGTTATGAATTTTGAATTTGGGCTGCTGGGAGCGTAATTTTTGCGTTTTAATATTTGAAATATGCTGCTAAATTTTGGTAATGGTATTTTTGTTCTAGTGAGTGGACAAGAGTTGAGCAGGATAGTAAGAAGGCTGTTGAACTTGATCAATCATCTGTCAAGGTTTGTGGGTCATTGAATATCGTTTCGTGATTAAACTTATAAACATTTTACTTTGTATATGTATTCGAATCTGTGTTTGAAATTATATTATGCTTTGAGCTACAATTTCATTGATTTCTGTGTGCTTCCTTTTCGCTACTTTAAACGAACGCCAGTCGAGTGCCAATAGGTTTCTAGTTTGCGGGTACAATTTCTTTGTCTACTTTATCATCGTTAAAGTGTTAATGACAACAAAGTTTTTACTTGTTAGTGTCATGGATGGCAAACAATTCACAAAAGGAAAAAGAGTGAATGTAAGATTTGTGATAGATACTGGAAATTTAAAGTACGGAAACTAAGATAAGTAGCCACATTCGAGATAGGCTGGATCTCCGATTACAAGGATTAAAACCTTAATTTGATAACATAATCGACATCTTGAAATAAACAAAGACCATCTATTTAACCTAATGCTACCTTCGGTTACTAAACTGCCTCACTAAACTGTCTCCTACAAAGTAGTATCAATTTGATTTAGGCAGGAATTGAGAGCGGGAAATAAAAACATTTGACTGTAGGAATATTTCAGGTTTGACCCGAACAAGGTTCTTATCAATTTAGAATACGGATAACGTGTCAAATGAGGTGAATTATGAAGTACTTAAATCCAGTATGACAAGGCATTCACCTTGAAGATAAAATTAATAGTTGATTAGGGCTGCCTTTTGGTTTCTTTGAAGTCCCTTTAAAACAACTACAAGCTGTTATGAATGAAACCCGTTCTAAGAATCTACTTCAGTCTAGAAACTCAGTGGCTTACTCGGCTGGTTTTAGGCAGTTACGCTTTTTTTTTTCTTTTAAAGGTTTAGCGGTAAAGTACTCCTTTAGTTTGTGCAACATATTTTTTTAGACGTGATTTGCATTTGATTTGTTTAAAATCTGAACCCCCATTGCTAAATTTTCTTTGTAGCACCAAGATCTTTATATGAAAATCATGACCAAGTTTTATCTTTAGCCTTTGACTTGTTCATTTTTTTCCAACCTTGTACTTTGTTTTTCTTATAGCGTTATAAAAGTGAACACTAGCTCTTTCTTCCAAGATGAATATATGGTTAAAAAAATAACGTTTACTTAACATGGTTAAAAAATAATTTATTTATTTTTTATGTCTGGTTATGAAACCGCAGGGTCACTTTATGCTAGGGCTTGCATTATTACAGAGGGAAAAAAATGATCAGGGAATAAAAGAACTGGAAAGGGTATGAATTTTACTTGTGATATGTATATAATCCTTTATTTTTATATTGTTTTAAAAGCAACAACTGCTACCTTATATGTTCTTTTATATAACTTAAATTTGCATCATTTGTAGGCTTTGGATCTTGGCCGAGGAGCAAATCCTCAGAGTTATATGGTGGAGGAAATTTGGCAAGACCTAGCAAAAGCAAAATATTCTGAATGGGAGCGTAATTCCACCAAGCGATCATGGGATTTGCAAAACCCCAAGTAGGTACTTTTATGTTTGTTGGGCCCCAGTTGTGTAGGTTTGCGGAAAACGGGTCAAAGCATGTTTGGTCTGAAGCATTGCGTCTTTTATGTTTGAGGTGGCTTGTAGATTCTATGTTTTAACGGGTCAAACTTTTGTCTGTTGAATCTAGCCAAGTGTAATTCACTTGAGGATATATTTATACTTTTTAACCTTTATGGACTATTTATGTATTTGTAGACTTGGTCGCATCCTTGGTTTAAATACACAAATACTTCTTAAACGGTTAAAAGTTCAAAACCACTATCGTGTGCATTGCACATTACTGGATTTAACAGACAAATTTAACGTTCTTTAAAGGACATTATCTGCAAGTCATCCCTAACATAAAGAATTTAATTGTAATTTACCCTTCTTTTTTTACCAATTATCATTACAAAACTCTACTATTACTATAATAATTAAATATTTAAATAGTAATATATTACTATTAGTGACTAGATGCGTATCAAGTCAAAAGGGTATATTTGTCTTGTTCAGATTTTGTTTTATAAACACAGCTGGAATTATTATTACTGTCATTTGATATTGTAAATCTTGCATAATATAATTTATGAGATTCTACTCATTAGAGGTAGACTTTTTACTAGGCCTGTAAACTAACAAACAAATTATCAAAACTAAACTACTAAACAAATGGAGTTTTCTTGTTTGTGCTCGCTCATTAAGAAATTGAAAAAGTTAATGTTCGTTTGTTAATAGCATAAACATGAATCTCAGTCCGTTGGGCCAAAACAAAAAAAAACACGCCTAGGTTGCAACGGGTGATTTATTTTAGAGTACAGCGTGTCTAAAACATTTGCGAATATAAATGAATAATCTTAAACAAACATGAACTAATGAACTTACGAACATAAATGAACGTTAACGGACATTTGCGAACATAAACGAACGAGGGGACATGTGCGTTTGTTCAACTAAATGAACCAAGATATGTTCATGTTCGTTCTTAATTAAATTAATGAACTTCTGCCTAACGGTTCACTTAACGTTTGGTTCGGTTCGTTTATAGGCCTACTTTGTATGGCTTTCGACCAGTTAACCTTTCTGCTAATATGTTTTATTTTACAAATTTTGTTCAAAATTGGGATCTATATATATTTGTGTCACATGTTGAGATTATTTTTACTTATTCTCTTCATTGGCATGTCTGTTTATGGCTCAGAGAATGTTGTGCAACATCTCTTATAGAAAAACATTTCCGTGATGTTGCTGACGTGGAAGGTTTTACTGATGAAGTTATCGATTCTACTTCAGAACAGTTAGAAGCTTTGGATTCAGTTTTCAGCAAAGCTGCTGAATTTGACACACCAGCTGAGGTAATGCTATTTATTTTGGGGGTTTTTATTATTGAAAAATATAGTGTTTTTTAATCTTTAAATTTGTGTAATTTCAGATACCAGACTACTTATGCTGCAGAATCACTCTTGATATTTTCCGTGATCCTGTAATTGCCCCGAGTGGTTTCACGTATGAGAAGGCGGTTATTCTTGAACATCTTGAGCAGGTTTTAATTGTTATTTACGTTCTCTCTTTGTTATAGTTTTGCTTTCTGGTGCGACAATATTGACCTGTTTACTTGTGAGTTTTGGGTTTGTTTATCTTAGACGGCTAATTAATAAGCATGCCAATGAGTCTTAACACATACATAATAGGGCGTGCGTGGGTCGGTTTTGGGGTTTTACAGAACCATAAACTGAAATTTTGGTTTTTGAATTTTGAAATTTGTTTGCTTTTGGTTTATTCAAAATGGGTTTGCTTTTGGTTTTGGTTCCATCATTTGTGCTTTTAATTTTCGGCCGGAAAAAGAAACCCAGAATAAAGAATTTGAGTTATTATTTTTTGTTAATTAATGATTAGTTGGCTGTTACACATTTAGGTTTATAATTTTTGAACCTACACAAATTTAATAACAAATGTTTTTTGGGGTTTTGTCGGTATGGTTTGGTTTTGTTTTTCGAACTTCGGTACATGCAAAACGAAAGCGAACCAAAAATTTAGGTTTTTGTAAAACACAAACCAAACAGTCAGTTTTCTGGGTTACAAATTGGTTTTTGGGTTTACTGAACACTGTTAAGTTTTAGTTTTCACAATGGGTTTGGTTTCAGTTTTGGGTCTACTTTTCTTTTTAATTAATGGTCAATTGGTTACTAGACTTTGGGTCCAAAACTTTTTGCCTATACTATTTATAATTCATAAATTTAATAAAGGAAGTCGGTTTTTTATGCAAAACCGAAACCAAACCAGAAGTTAATTATGCCGGTTATTTTGGTACGGATCGAATTGTATTAATTTGGTACATGCAAAGCCGACAACCAAACGGTTAGTTTTAGGTTGTGTTTGGCTATTTTGGTTGTAGATTGGATTTATGGTTTATTTAGCCCCATACGAAAATTGACTATTTTATGAAAATTTTTATTTTAGGAGTTCGGTTGGTTGATCAACTCATACTTTGTGCTCACAAAAACTGTTATGGCAGGTGGGTAACTTTGATCCAATCACTCGACAACCTCTTTGCGCGTCTCAGTTAGTCTCAAACTTAGCGATAAGAGAAGCCGTGCAAGAATATTTAAAAACACATGGGTGGGCTTACAAGACGGACTAGAAGATGTTGCGGTAATTTTACTATATAGTTATCAAGTGTCTATATGGTGTTTGTTAGACGGTTTTTTACAATTCTAAAATTGTGAAACATTTGGTTGCATCATTGTACAGAAGTAGTGAACTTCTTTATAATGTATAATGCTTTCATTGGCTTTTTATGTTGCATTATTGGATCCGAATGTTCTGATTTGGGGTGAATATGCATTGTTTAGAGCTTTATAATCACTTTGTGGAAAGAACAATAAAATTTAAAACAAGAGTTTGCAGTAATAGTTTAAATTAGAAATGGGTTGTTCATATGTTTTGTGTTTTGAAGTGGCTGGCTTGTTTTAATCCTGACATGCTGCCCTTGTTGAGTATCACTAATCGATTTAGAGGAAGCCTTTTTATTGAAAATATTTGAAATCATCAAGCGGCTATCAAACAACCTATTAATCTTGATATTTTACTAGTGAAATGCTAATTTTGTTAACCGGAGAAATTTAAAATTAAAATTGTGAGATTTGCACATTATTTACTTCAATGGTGATGGTATGCTTATTCTATATCCATATAATTTTAGCAATTGTTTTGAGTAGACGTGCACTAATCGGGTTTTATTAAAACCTGGAACCGGGTAGGAACCGGTTTTTTAGGAACCAGGTACAAAATGGAACCGGTTCCTGTCAGGAACCGGGTAGGAACTGGACCCGACCCGGTAGGCAAATATCAGGAACCAGTGGAACCGGGTAGGGTAGGAACCGGGTCCGGTTTATACCTGAAAACCGGTTCCACCGGGTTTTCCTTATTTAAACCAATATTACCGTTGGAAACCGGTTCCAACGGTTATACTACTGGTTTTAGACCGTTGGAACCGGTTTTGAATGTTCAAACTCACCCACACTTACTATATATATACATACTAGGTTTAGAACTTGTTAACCAACTCCCCTAACTTGTTAAAACACTTCCATTACTTGTTAAACCACTTACCATTACCAATGGCAACCAACGACGAAGTAGTTATGGTTATCGACACCCCGAGATGCCCCGAGGTTTGGGTTCACCATGACCTGCGTGTCATGACCGACACACAGGAGATGGCGCACTGCAAATACTGCGGCAAGTTTTTGAAGGCGGGATCGAATTCCACCATTCGAAAGCATACCAATAAGTATTGCAAGGAAAAAAAGCATTTGGATGCCAAAAAAGGAGAAGCTGGAGAGTCGTCTGGCTCTACAAGTCAAGCCCCCGCCGCCGGTAACAAAGCTTGATGGTCGTAGATGACGGGATAAAAACAACGAACAATGTTTGTTATTTTTAGTTTTATGTTTAATAATGTTTGTACTTAATCGTTTTGCAATAATGTTCGTTGTGTAATGAAGCGTTTGCTAGTTGTTCTATAATTATATATATGTTTAAAAGTTAGTTTAAGTGTTTAAGACAAGTTTTGTATTTAACACAAACAAATAACACTTTAAAAAACTTGTTACATTAATTAATTGATTCGTGTTACATAATACATTTTACAAGAACAAATACAAAAAATACAAATTAAAATTAGTCGAGTTCTACGACTTTGTTTTCTTCACCCGAAGATTCTTCTTCCATGTCTTGAATTGGACGTTCAAGTGGTATTTCGTCTTCAAAGTTCGCCTTGTCTTGTATACGATCCACCACGTCCAAATGATCCTTTAGGCAAATGCACATCTCTAAGGACTCGGGAGTGAGTTTGGTTCTTCGCGTCGGTAATATCCTTCCACTAAGTGAAAAAACCGATTATGACGCAACCGTTGAAGCTTGGACGCTTAGCAAGTCACGAGCCATGGCGGAAAGCATAGGAAATTCGTTTTGCTTTCCTTTCCACCATGCGAAAATGTCAAGGTTGCGAACTTCCTCGACCGTTGCACCTTCTACATAGTTTGCTCCACTATATCCCCCAAGTTCACTAGTTGGTGTGTTACCCCTTTGCCACTTAGCCGCCGACTAACAAACCGCATTCATCATGTTTATAAGCTTGTCCTTACATGGCTTACTTGATGTTGCTTGCCTCACAAAAGTCGACTTTGAGCTTGGACCATAAATTTTGAAATAATAATCATAGATTTCTTGAAGGGATTTGTTGAAAGAATCCTTTGCTTCCGTCGACGACATCGGACCGATCTCGTGCGCACCCATGTTGTCATATATTTCCTCGATCAATGCCTCAACCCCGGCAACATTCAAGTAGGGGTTTAAAGCCTGAAGAATTGAAGACACAAAGAGCTCGAGACGAGGGGGAGTTTGTTAACGTATTGTTTTGGCATCTCAGTCTTTGTATTAACGTATTTGGGAATAGTGTAATGTATAGGGGGTATTTTGGTAAGTAATGTAAAGACTCATTCGTTAGTACTATAATAACGAATGAGTCCGCATGTTTTGTTCTCATTTGTTAAGGATGTTTAACGAATGAGTTAACGTATGTAAGCCATTCGTTATGGTTTGTATAATGAATGGTATAGTGAATGGAACACTCATTCGTTAGGCATGTCTAACGAATGATTCATCTCCTATATATACCATGTAACCTATTTCCTAATTAACGAAGTTATTCTAAAGTGAACATACTGTCACTCTGCTAAATTGTTCTCTTAACTCACACATAACGTAATCCTTCATTCAATTAGCGTAATTGTTCATTCGATAACTTAATTCATCATGCTGATTGTATTTATATCACAAAACTAAATCCGGCTCATGTTCAATCAACAAGCATGCTTCCCCCTGCCCATCCAAACACAAGAACGCCTGCTGGCCAGAGAATCAGCCTCCCTTCAGGTGGATTCGACAAGAAATTCACAGGAGCTTCTTTTTTTGCCGAGATCCCCGCTCGTTTTAACACATCACAAAAGACATCTCCGACCAAATCATGTCTACATTTAAACCTCGGAAGCTTCTTGAAATGAACGAAATGTTCACCAAAATTACCCAAACAAACTTTAAAGAAAACCGGGCATGGCTCATCAACTTGGAGCTGTGGGATCATTAAACGACATTTAAGAATGGCCTGGTACTCTACTACTGACATGTGCTGCCCTAACCCTTCGATGGGGATGATGGTCAAGAAATCTTGAGCATTGGGAGCCTGCAGGCATTTAACACCGCTCTCTAACGAGTGGATAAACTAAGCTCCTCTCCCAAACTTTGGACGATTTTACTGTAAAGGGCACTCGCCAAAGCATGTTTGGATTTAGGGGGCAGTGTCCTTATTAGTGAACCCGCCAAGATCAAGATCGGGAAGGGAACTATGTAAACAATTCAGTGCACACCCATAATCCGAATCTAACCCATCAACACCACAATCACGCAAAATGTGGTCCTAAAAATAAAATTCGTCCAAGGGCAGGTTCGAACTCAAGTCCAATAGATTCTTACATCAAAGCTTTACCACCACATGATGTAGTGCACATTTGTACTAGTGTTTATTGCATATGTGCAATTGTGTTGTATTGCATATAATACAACACTATTGCATATATTTAATACACACTACCGCGTATATGCAAATACAACACTATTGCATATATGAGATACACAACTACTACATATGTGTAATGCAACACTAATGCACATAAGCGCTATATCGACTTTTTTATTTTTGCATATAATATAACACTATTGCATATATGTAACAAAAAAATAAAAAAAAGTCTATGTATTTTGCATATGTGCACCACATCAAGTTTTTTTTCTTTTGTTATTTTTTATTTTTATAATTTTTTTTCTAGTAAAAAATTACAACATATAACAACAATGAAACAAGAAAAATATTTTAAAAATATTTTTTGAAAACAATTAAAATAATTTTCTATTAGTTCTTTAATTCCATATCTTAGTAGGAGTTATCTATTGATTATTTCAACTTCAATCATTTTTTTTAAGATTTATTCAAAGGAAGTGGCAAATAATTTGTATTTTAAGCTTTTAAATTCGTTTTCAAACGTGTTTTATATCTAAAAAAATCTCGATGACTAAATCAAAATTTGATCTCCAACTTGTTTTGTTCTTAGATATTTATATTTAGTTAATTACGATTTACGATACTTAAATATTGAAGATTTAAAATTTAAAATAGTAAAAGGTTTCCACAAGCGCGTAGGGAGAATAAGTAACCACATGGAAACTACAGTTGTCTTTATCGTTGGCCGTACAATTGACAGCACAAACCAATCCTATTCGTCTGTCATATAACACACCATCCTTTCAGCTGTGACTTTATCCTGCAACCCTTAGGTTTACCAGCATCGTAAACCATCCATCCGATTTCAACTTTTTGGTTTGTTTTGTTTTGTTTTGTAGGCGATGGCGAAATTGGGAAGCGTTCAAGCAGAACAACTAAAGCAAGACGGGAATCTTTATTTCAAGAAGAACAGATTCAACGCTGCAATTGATGCTTACACCGAGGCATATTATTATGATTTATGTTGGCCGTTGAATTTGAAAACCTTTTTGTGTTTAATAGACTTTATTGTCGGTTACATTAAAATTAAGTTTTTGATTTTTTTCCCCTGCAGGCGATCACCTTGAGCAATGATGTCTCCGTTTATTATAGCAACCGGGCTGTTTGCTTTCGCAAGCTCAGGTTCCCTGTTTTGAATTTCAATACTTTAAATTTTCAACTCAATTTTGAAACTAGTTTGTGAAATTTAGGTTATGATTTCGAAATTGAGAGTCAAAATGCAGTTTTTACTCTTTGATATTGAATGATTATGAGGTAACTTGAAAATCAAATTGCACTTTATGTTAACAAAGCTTGACTTCAACAGTTTTAACAGTAAATTTGTTTAGCTTTTTTGTAACTCAAATTCTATGCAGTCAATATCGGTTAAATTGCTATATATACATAAATTCTGCATGATTTTAAAATTACTGATATCCCATCTCGATAACCTATATCTCAAATAACGATTTTTTACTGCATTAAATGCATAGGCCAAATTTTGAAACTCTTTTTGTGAAATTTGAAAATTTAGGTTATGAATTTTGAATTTGGGCTGCTGGGAGCGTAATTTTTGCGTTTTAATATTTGAAATATGCTGCTAAATTTTGGTAATGGTATTTTTGTTCTAGTGAGTGGACAAGAGTTGAGCAGGATAGTAAGAAGGCTGTTGAACTTGATCAATCATCTGTCAAGGTTTGTGGGTCATTGAATATCGTTTCGTGATTAAACTTATAAACATTTTACTTTGTATATGCATTCGAATCTGTGTTTGAAATTATATTATGCTTTGAGCTACAATTTCATTGATTTCTGTGTGCTTCCTTTTCGCTACTTTAAACGAACGCCAGTCGAGTGCCAATAGGTTTCTAGTTTGCGGGTACAATTTCTTTGTCTACTTTATCATCGTTAAAGTGTTAATGACAACAAAGTTTTTACTTGTTAGTGTCATGGATGGCAAACAATTCACAAAAGGAAAAAGAGTGAATGTAAGATTTGTGATAGATACTGGAAATTTAAAGTACGGAAACTAAGATAAGTAGCCACATTCGAGATAGGCTGGATCTCCGATTACAAGGATTAAAACCTTAATTTGATAACATAATCGACATCTTGAAATAAACAAAGACCATCTATTTAACCTAATGCTACCTTCGGTTACTAAACTGCCTCACTAAACTGTCTCCTACAAAGTAGTATCAATTTGATTTAGGCAGGAATTGAGAGCGGGAAATAAAAACATTTGACTGTAGGAATATTTCAGGTTTGACCCGAACAAGGTTCTTATCAATTTAGAATACGGATAACGTGTCAAATGAGGTGAATTATGAAGTACTTAAATCCAGTATGACAAGGCATTCACCTTGAAGATAAAATTAATAGTTGATTAGGGCTGCCTTTTGGTTTCTTTGAAGTCCCTTTAAAACAACTACAAGCTGTTATGAATGAAACCCGTTCTAAGAATCTACTTCAGTCTAGAAACTCAGTGGCTTACTCGGCTGGTTTTAGGCAGTTACGCTTTTTTTTTTCTTTTAAAGGTTTAGCGGTAAAGTACTCCTTTAGTTTGTGCAACATATTTTTTTAGACGTGATTTGCATTTGATTTGTTTAAAATCTGAACCCCCATTGCTAAATTTTCTTTGTAGCACCAAGATCTTTATATGAAAATCATGACCAAGTTTTATCTTTAGCCTTTGACTTGTTCATTTTTTTCCAACCTTGTACTTTGTTTTTCTTATAGCGTTATAAAAGTGAACACTAGCTCTTTCTTCCAAGATGAATATATGGTTAAAAAAATAACGTTTACTTAACATGGTTAAAAAATAATTTATTTATTTTTTATGTCTGGTTATGAAACCGCAGGGTCACTTTATGCTAGGGCTTGCATTATTACAGAGGGAAAAAAATGATCAGGGAATAAAAGAATTGGAAAGGGTATGAATTTTACTTGTGATATGTATATAATCCTTTATTTTTATATTGTTTTAAAAGCAACAACTGCTACCTTATATGTTCTTTTATATAACTTAAATTTGCATCATTTGTAGGCTTTGGATCTTGGCCGAGGAGCAAATCCTCAGAGTTATATGGTGGAGGAAATTTGGCAAGAGCTAGCAAAAGCAAAATATTCTGAATGGGAGCGTAATTCCACCAAGCGATCATGGGATTTGCAAAACCTCAAGTAGGTACTTTTATGTTTGTTGGGCCCCAGTTGTGTAGGTTTGCGGAAAACGGGTCAAAGCATGTTTGGTCTGAAGCATTGCGTCTTTTATGTTTGAGGTGGCTTGTAGATTCTATGTTTTAACGGGTCAAACTTTTGTCTGTTGAATCTAGCCAAGTGTAATTCACTTGAGGATATATTTATACTTTTTAACCTTTATGGACTATTTATGTATTTGTAGACTTGGTCGCATCCTTGGTTTAAATACACAAATAGTTCTTAAACGGTTAAAAGTTCAAAACCACTATCGTGTGCATTGCACATTACTGGATTTAACAGACAAATTTAACGTTCTTTAAAGGACATTATCTGCAAGTCATCCCTAACATAAAGAATTTAATTGTAATTTACCCTTCTTTTTTTACTAATTATCATTACAAAACTGTACTATTACTATAATAATTAAATCTTTAAATAGTAATATATTACTATTAGTGACTAGATGCGTATCAAGTCAAAAGGGTATATTTGTCTTGTTCAGATTTTGTTTTATAAACACAGCTGGAATTATTATTACTGTCATTTGATATTGTAAATCTTGCATAATATAATTTATGAGATTCTACTCATTAGAGGTAGACTTTTTACTAGGCCTGTAAACTAACAAACAAATTATCAAAACTAAACTACTAAACAAATGGAGTTTTCTTGTTTGTGCTCGCTCATTAAGAAATTGAAAAAGTTAATGTTCGTTTGTTAATAGCATAAACATGAATCTCAGTCCGTTGGGCCAAAACAAAAAAAAAACACGCCTAGGTTGCAACGGGTGATTTATTTTAGTTTCATAAAACTGAGTACAGCGTGTCTAAAACATTTGCTAATATAAATGAATAATCTTAAACAAACATGAACTAATGAACTTACGAACATAAATGAACGTTAACGGACATTTGCGAACATAAACGAACGAGGGGACATGTGCGTTTGTTCAACTAAATGAACCAAGATATGTTCATGTTCGTTCTTAATTAAATAAATGAACTTCCGCCTAACGGTTCACTTAACGTTTGGTTCGGTTCGTTTATAGGCCTACTTTGTATGGCTTTCGACCAGTTAACCTTTCTGCTAATATGTTTTATTTTACAAATTTTGTTCAAAATTGGGATCTATATATATTTGTGTCACATGTTGAGATTATTTTTACTTATTCTCTTCATTTGCATGTCTGTTTATGGCTCAGAGAATGTTGTGCAACATCTCTTATAGAAAAACATTTCCGTGATGTTGCTGACGTGGAAGGTTTTACTGATGAAGTTATCGATTCTACTTCAGAACAGTTAGAAGCTTTGGATTCAGTTTTCAGCAAAGCTGCTGAATTTGACACACCAGCTGAGGTAATGCTATTTATTTTGGGGGTTTTTATTATTGAAAAATATAGTGTTTTTTAATCTTTAAATTTGTGTAATTTCAGATACCAGACTACTTATGCTGCAGAATCACTCTTGATATTTTCCGTGATCCTGTAATTGCCCCGAGTGGTTTCACGTATGAGAAGGCGGTTATTCTTGAACATCTTGAGCAGGTTTTAATTGTTATTTACGTTCTCTCTTTGTTATAGTTTTGCTTTCTGGTGCGACAATATTGACCTGTTTACTTGTGAGTTTTCGGTTTGTTTATCTTAGACGGCTAATTAATAAGCATGCCAATGAGTCTTAACACATACATAATAGGGCGTGCGTGGGTCGGTTTTGGGGTTTTACAGAACCATAAACTGAAATTTTGGTTTTTGAATTTTGAAATTTGTTTGCTTTTGGTTTATTCAAAATGGGTTTGCTTTTGGTTTTGGTTCCATCATTTGTGCTTTTAATTTTCGGCCGGAAAAAGAAACCCAGAATAAAGAATTTGAGTTATTATTTTTTGTTAATTAATGATTAGTTGGCTGTTACACATTTAGGTTTATAATTTTTGAACCTACACAAATTTAATAACAAATGTTTTTTGGGGTTTTGTCGGTATGGTTTGGTTTTGTTTTTCGAACTTCGGTACATGCAAAACGAAAGCGAACCAAAAATTTAGGTTTTTGTAAAACACAAACCAAACAGTCAGTTTTCTGGGTTACAAATTGGTTTTTGGGTTTACTGAACACTGTTAAGTTTTAGTTTTCACAATGGGTTTGGTTTCAGTTTTGGGTCTACTTTTCTTTTTAATTAATGGTCAATTGGTTACTAGACTTTGGGTCCAAAACTTTTTGCCTATACTATTTATAATTCATAAATTTAATAAAGGAAGTCGGTTTTTTATGCAAAACCGAAACCAAACCAGAAGTTAATTATGCCGATTATTTTGGTACGGATCGAATTGTATTAATTTGGTACATGCAAAGCCGACAACCAAACGGTTAGTTTTAGGTTGTGTTTGGCTATTTTGGTTGTAGATTGGATTTATGGTTTATTTAGCCCCATACGAAAATTGACTATTTTATGAAAATTTTTATTTTAGGAGTTCGGTTGGTTGATCAACTCATACTTTGTGCTCACAAAAACTGTTATGGCAGGTGGGTAACTTTGATCCAATCACTCGACAACCTCTTTGCGCGTCTCAGTTAGTCTCAAACTTAGCGATAAGAGAAGCCGTGCAAGAATATTTAAAAACACATGGGTGGGCTTACAAGACGGACTAGAAGATGTTGCGGTAATTTTACTATATAGTTATCAAGTGTCTATATGGTGTTTGTTAGACGGTTTTTTACAATTCTAAAATTGTGAAACATTTGGTTGCATCATTGTACAGAAGTAGTGAACTTCTTTATAATGTATAATGCTTTCATTGGCTTTTTATGTTGCATTATTGGATCCGAATGTTCTGATTTGGGGTGAATATGCATTGTTTAGAGCTTTATAATCACTTTGTGGAAAGAACAATAAAATTTAAAACAAGAGTTTGCAGTAATAGTTTAAATTAGAAATGGGTTGTTCATATGTTTTGTGTTTTGAAGTGGCTGGCTTGTTTTAATCCTGACATGCTGCCCTTGTTGAGTATCACTAATCGATTTAGAGGAAGCCTTTTTATTGAAAATATTTGAAATCATCAAGCGGCTATCAAACAACCTATTAATCTTGATATTTTACTAGTGAAATGCTAATTTTGTTAACCGGAGAAATTTAAAATTAAAATTGTGAGATTTGCACATTATTTACTTCAATGGAGATGGTATGCTTATTCTATATCCATATAATTTTAGCAATTGTTTTGAGTAGACGTGCACTAATCGGGTTTTATTAAAACCTGGAACCGGGTAGGAACCGGTTTTTTAGGAACCAGGTACAAAATGGAACCGGTTCCTGTCAGGAACCGGGTAGGAACCGGACCGGACCCGGTAGGCAAATATCAGGAACCAGTGGAACCGGGTAGGGTAGGAACCGGGTCCGGTTTATACCTGAAAACCGGTTCCACCGGGTTTTCCTTATTTAAACCAATATTACCGTTGGAAACCGGTTCCAACGGTTATACTACTGGTTTTAGACCGTTGGAACCGGTTTTGAATGTTCAAACTCACCCACACTTACTATATATATACATACTAGGTTTAGAACTTGTTAACCAACTCCCCTAACTTGTTCAAACACTTCCATTACTTGTTAAACCACTTACCATTACCAATGGCAACCAACGACGAAGTTGTTATGGTTATCGACACCCCGAGATGCCCCGAGGTTTGGGTTCACCATGACCTGCGTGTCATGACCGACACACAGGAGATGGCGCACTGCAAATACTGCGGCAAGTTTTTGAAGGCGGGATCGAATTCCACCATTCGAAAGCATACCAATAAGTATTGCAAGGAAAAAAAGCATTTGGATGCCAAAAAAGGAGAAGCTGGAGAGTCGTCTGGCTCTACAAGTCAAGCCCCCGCCGCCGGTAACAAAGCTTGATGGTCGTAGATGACGGGATAAAAACAACGAACAATGTTTGTTATTTTTAGTTTTATGTTTAATAATGTTTGTACTTAATCGTTTTGCAATAATGTTCGTTGTGTAATGAAGCGTTTGCTAGTTGTTCTATAATTATATATATGTTTAAAAGTTAGTTTAAGTGTTTAAGACAAGTTTTTTATTTAACACAAACAAATAACACTTTAAAAAACTTGTTACATTAATTAATTGATTCGTGTTACATAATACATTTTACAAGAACAAATACAAAAAATACAAATTAAAATTAGTCGAGTTCTACGACTTTGTGTTCTTCACCCGAAGATTCTTCTTCCATGTCTTGAATTGGACGTTCAAGTGGTATTTCGTCTTCAAAGTTCGCCTTGTCTTGTATACGATCCACCACGTCCAAATGATCCTTTAGGCAAATGCACATCTCTAAGGACTCGGGAGTGAGTTTGGTTCTTCGCGTCGGTAATATCCTTCCACTAAGTGAAAAAACCGATTATGACGCAACCGTTGAAGCTTGGACGCTTAGCAAGTCACGAGCCATGGCGGAAAGCATAGGAAATTCGTTTTGCTTTCCTTTCCACCATGCGAAAATGTCAAGGTTGCGAACTTCCTCGACCGTTGCACCTTCTACATAGTTTGCTCCACTATATCCCCCAAGTTCACTAGTTGGTGTGTTACCCCTTTGCCACTTAGCCGCCGACTAACAAACCGCATTCATCATGTTTATAAGCTTGTCCTTACATGGCTTACTTGATGTTGCTTGCCTCACAAAAGTCGACTTTGAGCTTGGACCATAAATTTTGAAATAATAATCATAGATTTCTTGAAGGGATTTGTTGAAAGAATCCTTTGCTTCCGTCGACGACATCGGACCGATCTCGTGCGCACCCATGTTGTCATATATTTCCTCGATCAATGCCTCAACCCCGGCAACATTCAAGTAGGGGTTTAAAGCGGCGGCACAAGTAAACACGGGTGGTATTCCTTCAAAATATATTAGGAACTTCTTCTTCATTGGGTCAACAATATGCTCGAAAAGATCATTTTTGTTTTCGAACTTTTTGAAATTCAAGGAGATGTATAATTCTTGCAATACTTAACAACTAGTAGGATTGTAAACCCCCGACAATTTAGTTGTTGCGGTTTTGAAAACATCAAGATACTCCAAGAAATAACCGATATTATCCCAAGCACCGTTGGGAAACATATCGGCTTCGCAACGATCCACAAGCGTTCTATGAAACGCTTGTATAGTTTCTTTTTGGGAAAAAGCACAAGCGAGCATATTACAAGTCGAGCTCCAACGGATTGGAACGTTCCAATTCAGCCCTAAATATTTTCTATCAACCGACTTGCAATAGTTTTTGTATTCAAGATGTCTTCTTTTCCTACTTTTGAAAATATCTTGTAACATCAATCTAAATAATCTCAAACCGCCTTCCATGGTTTCGTTGTCAAGACCATCTTGAACAACCAAATTGATAATGTGGGCAACACATTGAGTATGAAAAAACTTTTTGTAGCAAGGTGGTGAATATTTTATATATAATTTGTCTACCGCCTTTGTATTGTTAGATGCGTTATCAAACGACATTGAAAATTTTTTTTCCTCAAGTTAAAGTTGTTATTACCTCATCCAAAATTTAAAACAATTTTTCGGCGGTATGAGGAAACGGAAAGTTTTCAAACGCGATGGTGCGTTACATCATTTTCCAAGAAACCGGATCGATCCAATGAGCGGTGACACAAAGGTACGATTCTGGTAACCCATGTGGTGCCGACCAAACATCACTAGTTAAATTGACACCCATTTGTAAAGTGTCAAAAAACTCAATTAAATATTTTTTGGCACATTCCCACAACTTTAGACAATGACGTCGAAGAGTGGTACGACTTACATGGGTGTAGCGCGGTTGAAGAGTCTCTCTAATCAATGCCGTCAATTGAGGGCTGTCGAAGTGGTTAAACGGCAAACTTGTTGAATCACGAACTTCGCCATCCTATCGTGAACCGATTTCACGTTGTAACGAAATATTTCCCTATCTTTACCCAATTCGGCTTGGACCGTGGCGGGAACTTCTTTCAATGCCTTGCAAAATTTCTTCTCGATGTGCTTTTTTAAAGTAGAGTTTAAATCATGCTTTAAATAAGTGCCACAAAATTTGCAACGAGCCTTAACGTCTCCATTAAGCAACTCAACCAAATCCCAATTCCGCCATACTTCTTCGTTGCGGTTATGAGGGAGGATCCGTGCAACTCCGACGTCATCTTCAGCACGAACTGGGTCAATAAAAACGGACTTAGTAGCCGCCGCCTTTCTTTTGCCCTTGTTTTGGCTTGCCATAATAACTAGTTATCAAGTGGTGGCGGAATGGAATTGAAAAAAATTGGAGTGTAAAGTGTAAACCGATAAGTTTTCTTGATGTTTTTGAGTTGGAGTGGTAAAACAAGTGATCATACAAGCATTTATATAGTTTTTTTAGCTCAAAAACCGGTTCTAATGGATATATTACCGTTGGAACCGGTTACAACGGCTATATTACCGTTGGAACCGGTTACAACGGCTATATTACCTATGGAACCGGTTACAACGGCTCTTTTTCAAAAAAAACCCGGCGGAACCGGTTATTTCGGGTAGGAACCGGCATCGGGTTGGAACCGGTTCCAGGTAGGAACTGATTTTTGGAAAAATATATGGGTCCGGGTAGGGTTAATAGGGTATAATGATACCCTAACCGGGTATGGGGTACACCGGGTACGAACCGGAACCGGTTCTGGGTCGGTTCCATCGGTTCGGGTATGGAACCGGTTTTTTTGTGCACGTCTAGT
The DNA here is from genome assembly GCF_021521415.1 of Bidens hawaiensis. NCBI lineage: Eukaryota > Viridiplantae > Streptophyta > Magnoliopsida > Asterales > Asteraceae > Bidens > Bidens hawaiensis. The sequence goes on from NW_027500328.1 coordinate 33,980, forward strand.
TTTGAGTAGGGGTGTTCAAGAAATCCGAAATCCGAAAAAAACCGAAATCCGATCCGAATCCGAAACCCGAATAATCCGATCCGAATTCTTATTTGGATATTCAGATCGGATCGATCTGAATATCCGAATAACTAATTCGGATTCGGATTAGATTCAGATATGGATTTCAAAAAATTCCGTATAGTTTGGATTATTCGGATATCCGAATAATCCGAATATATAACATGTTATTAATGTATATAGCCATGTCCATTAACATTTACAATAACTTTATAACCATAACTTAATTATTCGTTCAGTCAACCTAACACACCATAGCCAAAAATGTCATAAAACTCCATCGTTATACTCTCTGACACTACTTAACTTCCTTGTTCTTGTAGTGTTTTATTTTTATTTTTCAGTTTTTTATGTTTATTTAATAAAACTTATTTTTGTATATTTGTTAAATGGGTTATTCGGATAATTTCGGATTATCTGAATCCGATCCGAATCTATCCGAATTCAATTCGGATCGGATAGGAATGTCCCTAATTTGGATCGGATCGGATTTCGGATAGGGTTCCAAAATTTTCAACTCCAAACAATCCGAACCGAATAAACCGAATAACCCGTTATCCGATCCGATGAACACCCCCAGTTTTGAGTGACTCTATATCTATTTAGGGTAAAGTGAAAATACAAAGTAAAACAAAATTGAGAAGGGTGAGAACGAATCTAATCCATTGATCCTAGATTTGAATGTTGTAGATTAATTTAAGAAAATAAATTGATGAGAAGGACATAAAGGTAATAACCCACTTTTGTTGACTTTTTCTTTCCACATGCAAGACACATGTCAATTTCCCCATCATTTTAAAACGTCAATAACTTTTTCATGCAACATTATTTTTTTTAAAAATTTCACCATAATAACAAGCGTTTTTTTATCTTTAATATGAGTATTATATTGTTATATAAAAATAAAAAAAATTAGTGGGTTTTTTATATTGTGTTATTAGTTGTTCATTATGAATTTTTAATTGGGTTTTTCTTTGCATTGTGTTATAGATTTGGTCATTGTATTATCAATTGATACTCATATTAAAGATAACAATTAATACAAAGATTACGTTATTGTGTCTTTTTGTTTGTCATTGTGTTTTTGTACTCATCATTTGTTTTTTTACTTATCATTGTGTTTTAGTCATTGTGTATTACGTTCATGTCATTGCGTAATATGTAGTTTCCATTGTGTTTTACGTTTCAGGTCATTGTGTTATATGTATTCACCATTGTGTTTTACGTTTCAGGTCATTATGTTATATGTATTCATCATTGTGTTTTACGTTTCATGTAATTGTGTAATATGTATTCATCATTGTGTTTTATGTATTAGATAATTTGTTGTTATTTTATCATTATATTTACGTATTATATTACACAATCGTATTATTTGCATTTAAAAAAACACAATGATAATTTGAAAGACACAATGACGAAAAAAACACAATGGCAAACAGACCGACACAATGACAAAAGGACACAATGAAGAAAAGGCACAAAGACACAATGATGTAATTTTTTTTTTTAATTTTTATATAACAAAGTCATACTCGTATTAAAGATAAAAAAAAACGTTTGTTATTATGGTGATTTTTGTTTTAAAAACTAATATCCTATGAAAAAGTTATGGACGTTTTAAAATAATGAGAGAATTGATATGTGACTTGCATGTGAAGTGAGAAAATATGTACTATTACTTTTGTACCCTTTTACCTTTAGTCCTCACTTGACATATGTCAATCAACTATGACTTCTCACACTTCTCATTTTTATCGGCCTTTGTAAAATAACTCAACCCTTGATCTCACCCCTATACACACACACACACACACACACACACACACACACACACACACACATATATGTATGTATGTATCTATAATTTATGACGTCATCCGGGTCAATGTCCGGTACGACCTATGACCCGATAAGATGTCCAGATCAATGTCTGGCCCGGGTCTGAAATCACTGCGTAGAAAAATCTAGACCATTTAATATTTTGATAAATGGTGCATGTTAAGTTTTATTAATTTTTATGGGTAGTTTTTTAACGTATATTCAATAATCTTTCGTTAGTTTTAATTTGAGCTCATTCTTCTGTTCAAGTTATTATACATTTAACAAATTGATTTCGACAATTACACTTGAACTCCCAACTACATTAAATATTTCAAATATTATTGATGCCATTGAGTTGAAGTTAGGGTTGCAAGCGATACCAGCTAATCGCAAGCTACTTTGAGCTTGAATCATTATAAAGCTCGAAACAAATCGAGTCCGAGCCTCAAATAAAGCTCGTTTAGTTATCGAGCCCGAACTTGAGCCTTGTATGAGAAGCTCGTTTAGGCTCTTTGAGCCTTATTGATACCTTTTGTATTTTTTTTTCTTTTTAAGACTATTATGTATTAATTTTATACTGCACTGTTGAGCTCGAGCCAAACTTTGGCTCATTTGACGAACTGCACGAGCTCGAGCACAAGTAAGGCACGTTAAAGGTTTTTCTCAAAATACAAAAAAAGATAATAAAACAACGTATATAAATTAGTTAATAAATACTAAATGAGCCAAGCTCAAGCCGATTACGAGCTTGAAGAAACTGCTCAGAAGCCGAGTTCTAACTCAAGCTCTCCTAGGTCGAAACGAGTCTAAGGACTCTGCTCGGTTCATTTATACCCCTGTCTAAAGTGGAATGAGCATTTGTGGTGTGTAGTTTAGTTATTGTATAATAAGCATCAAGATGATGACAAAGCAAGTTGTTGATCACTCTCATGTCAAACAAATCCCAGGAGAATTTTCGAAAAACTAACCACCAAAACATCGATCGAGCATAATCGCCGTATGAAGGAGGGAATGCATAAATTCATAAATCGTAATATGATGGATAAGTTGATTGCACATTTATCACTGATGCCGAGATCGTGTTGTAACCCCTTGCATCGGTCTTATGAACTTAAGCCGCCCGAAAATAACCTCGTCTTAAAATATTTGTCCAAAGAATAATATATTATAATCTTCAAGGGAATAATACCTGTCCAACGTTTGGGAAGTAACTATGCGTTTACGAGTAATGCATTCTGATGATTATAACAATAGACCGATCGATTCTGGAACACCAAGGAACCAAAGTTGTGTGTCGATTGTCATAAAAATAGACAGATAGATTCTTGAACGCGCCAACGAACAAAAGTTGTGTGTCGATGGTTATGAAAATAAGATAATAGATTATTGAACGCACCAACGGACCAAGGTCGTGTGTCAAAACTTGAAAAATATTTATTAGAAAATCTTTGCAAACTAAAAACGATACCAAAAACATACCGAATTCTAAACTCCCCGCATAAACTCCCCAATAAGCTACACCACTTTGTTGATTGGAATATCCCATCCGGGATTCCCAAAACGCTACAACTAAACATCCAAGAACTCAACATCAGCATCAGCATCTAAACTATTAAGAAAAGTCCATTCTAACCATTACAACGAAAAACACAAATTATTACACATAAAACATCGAAGATTTGGACCATTAAATTTACATTATACTTTCAACTTTTTCCCTCAATCTAAGTTGCAAGCATGTTTACTATATTCAATCTCTTAAAACGACCAATTATGTTGGGTTAAATGTAGCCTTCACTAAAATATTAACCGAATCAGTCAAGGTCAAGTCACACATATCAAAGGATATAAGTTAAAATCAAAGATCACCTATTCCAAGTCGGAAATTAGTGGGATAATTGTTGGATGTAATTTCCATTTTAATAGGCCCGTTACGTGAATGTGACCGGGTTGGACCTATTGGGTCCGCGGGATTCATTAATGATGCAATGTGTTTATGTGTTGCAATTAGGGTTTGAATATATTTGGTAATGTATTGGCTAGCAAGTTAGGTTAGTTTATATAAACCGAGTTATGATTGGACATTAGATACACACATGAGATGCAATCGAGTTAGGTTTCATCTAGAGATACACGAGTTATGTGTAATAGGGTTTTTGAGTTATATTTCTCTAAATAATATTGAAAGTTTTTCAATATTAATTATTGTGTGTTTACGTTTTTGTGATTTATATCAATTCGTACTTGAATAGGTATCAAAATCAAGTTCAAGAAATTGATAATCGAGTTAACGGAGATCCGCAGCTAAGGAGTTACGAGTCGACATCGGATTGTAATCGATTATCGGCGGGGGCATCTAGGAGGTCGTTTATGCGGGCGACAACTTGGAAACAAGTTGGTTTCCGCTCGGGGTTGTTCTAGAAGACAATTGACGATTTTCAGGTGAGTTTATACTATGATCAGAACTAGGTTCCGGCAGCAAGGGGTTAGTTACCTGCGGCGAAACAAAGTTCTTGTTTGCGAAAGGTTGTGGATTGGAAAGTTAGTTCTGTTGTTTAATTTTTTTGTGATTAAAGAATTATATTAGGTGACACAAAAGTCAACAAAAAAGAATTATTTGAAGTACGAGGCGACAAGCTTCAGGAGTTTCATTCTTGATTAAATTTTTCTAACGCAGCAGTAAGAAAAGAAAACATAAGTCAACATGGTTTTGTATGTGGTTTGGTTTTTCAAGAGGCATTTGTAACCGAAGTTCACGAATAGACGGGTTTGTTCGAGTAGGGCTGCGAAGGCTCAAATCGGTTGGGTTGTGTGAGTCAACCACAGAATGGAATCGATTGGAGCGAGTCCATCGATTGAAATTTCAGTCACCTGCGATAGGTGTGGAGTTATCAGAGCGATTCTGGGTGGTACGGTGTGATACCGTTGTTTACCTCAGTGATTCGGGTGACATGGTGTGATACTAGTGAAGAAAGAAAACTATCAACAGCTTGCGGGTGAAGAGAATGTGTTTCATCCTTGTAATGAGAGAGTCGGGAATTTGGGTGAATTTGAGGACTGGGATGCTGGTCATAAAGACGAAGAAGAGTTTGATGATGTCCATGGGGTCAGTATTATTAGAGAAATCAACAACAGTACCCCAAAAATAATCGAGTTCCTGATCAGAATCAACAACATAATCAGCAACTGAGAAATCGACGAGCACAGAGACGTCGGTTGTTCGGGAGCCACTGGTTCCATTGTACGAGTTTGATGATGGTGTCCCGAGATCTTTTATCACACCACTAATTTGGGGGGTTCATAGCCATTTTATTCCACAGGTGGCCATGAGCCCACTACCGATTATTATTCTAGTAGGAGATGGGAGGACATTATAGATTGATCAGCTAAGAAGTCGCTGTGTGAAATAATCAAGTTCACTTTGAAAGAAGGTCCAAGAAGAGCTGATCTGTACCGGATTAAGACGAAGAAATCAACATGTGTTGGTGAGAGAAGAAACCAAAAAGAAATCGGGTGATCCGTAAGAAGAAATCAGGTGATCCGTAAGAAGAAATCAAGATGTGAAGCTAACTGGTGAGAGATCGATTCAAACATATATGACACAAGTTGTGGAAGCAGCGGCTGTCTTCCAGGCTTTGAAGTTCGGGAACAAAAGAAAATCAAGGAAAATTGATGTACGCTCAATTAGATGACCGGAATCATAGCCAAAGGAGTGGATATGCGAGTTTATATGACCGAGTGAGTGGTCGGGGAGAGGGTCACAAAAGTAGTGGAGTTAGGGAGAGTCGAAAGAACACATCTATGGATCATGAGGAGTTCTTGGACGTCAAGACCGATATAATGAAGACCAAGATGATAAGGACCAAGAGGGATGTCAAAGGATGTATGTCAAAGGATGTAGCTTTAAATCAAAGACCACCTATTTCAAGTCGGAAACTAAGGGGGGTGATTGTTATATGTAATTTCCATCTTGATTGGCCCGTTAAGTGTAGGTGACCAGATTGGACCTATTAGACCCGTGATATTCATTATTGATGTAATTGGTTTATGGTGTTGCAATTAGGCTTTTATTATATTTGGTAATGTCTTGGCTAGCAAGTTAGGTTAGTCTATATAAACCGAGTTATGGTTAGACATTAGAGACATACATATGCAACCGAGTTAGGGTTCATGTAACACTTGTTGGGTTTCAGTGGTGATCAGTCAAAATTTTATTCATTAAACCCTGTTTAATAAATATGACAAATAATAATTAATCTCATTAATTAATAAACGCGCAGCGGAATGTAAACGAATAACTAGCACCAAAACAAAACCCGACAGGATCCGAGTACAAAACATAAAAGCACGGTTACAACGAAACAATTAAATATATATAAATGTAAAACGATAATATATATATATATAGGGGATGGATCATGCGAGAAGTGATATTATAGCGAGAAATGCGAGAAATCGATCTCAACCATTGATTATCTTTGATTTGTTCAATGCATTAATTCCTCTAATTACTCCAAAAATATTCTTCACATTAATTCTTGCAAAAGGTTACAAATTTGAATTATCTATTACCTACATAGAAAAAAAATGTATATGTAGGCAAATTGTATTAAATTGATCACCTACACAAGGAACATAATAATATACACATAGCTCATATTCAATTATACAAATTGTTAGTTATTTTTATTTTTATCAGGATGTAACTCGTATTTACCAACACAACTTATTTTCTCCTACACTAATTTTGTATTTTTTATTTTTCATCAACACATAACTAATATTTACCTACACATATATCGTATTCACCTACACAGCATGCTAGTTCATTTTATTTTCACCTACATATAAATAATATTCATCTACGCGTAACTCGTATTTTCCTACACATAAAAGATATATTATACAAAAATATGATGTATTCCTACATTGCGAATATTTTACAAGTTTAGGTTAATTCTTTTAATTGTATGTGATATCATGAACAAGGTTTGTTTGTAGATTAATATTCTGATATGTGTAGGTAAATACAAATGGGTAGGCTATAACATGAATTAAATTTGTATATGTAGGTTATTATTTGTGTAGGTTAACATGAACTAGTTATGTGCATGTATATAAATATTGTGATCTGTTTAGGTGATAACATGAACTACTTTTTGTATGTGTAGGTTAATATTATGATTTGTGTAGGTTAAAATAAAAATAAATGTATAATCATTTGTAACTTAACATTAATTAATATTATTTACAAAATGAAACTCCTAAACTTTTTACTAATATAGTTCTACAATTAAACAATCTGAAATTAAAAAGAAAAGTTATAATTGGCCAGAATTTCTTCTCGCACTTCTCATACTAAAAACACTTCTGAAATGAACCCAATCATATATATATATATATATATATATATATAATTTTACCTCTGTTAATAAATAACCGGTCGAGACACCAAGTGCTAACGAACAACGCTAGGTGGCAAAAGAGACCTGACGGTAGCGGTGTACTAGGCAGCGACAGCGGCGGTAAAGATGGCTGGTGAATAGTAGCCGCGGCAATAGCAAGGGCAGCGACGTTAGGGCGGCGGCGGCAGCACAAATGTGACATTCGTGGCAAAATCGGGTACACCTTGGTATTCACAAATTGAATAAGCGATTAATCGCTTATTACGTAACGTACAAACGAATAACCAAATGGGTCTGGTGTAACATCCGTATTTTGAGATTATTAGATAAAAGAAAATTTATTATTACAAGTTTGTTATTAATTTATTTGTGTGTTAGTGTTTGGATTATATTGGATTTGGAATTGGGAGTGGGCGGTGGGGCCGATAGCCCCCTGTATATAAACCCAACCCCTTCCACCTTTTCACCATTTCCTTCTCCTCACAACACACACACAAACTCAAGAACACACACTTTCTCTCTAAACCCGGATCCAAATCCGAACTAAAGGAAAGACGAAGCTCGTGTTTACACCATCAAACAACAAGAATCACCACCAAATCATCGGGTTAGTCCAGATCCGAACCCAACCAAGACCAATAGGTGAATTTTGGCCTACAAGGTTAAGTTTTTATGGTTGGTTTCGACATGCAAGCTGATAGAACAATAGATCGGGTTGTAAGATGTAAGAAAAACATAAACTTGGTGAGTTATAACCTCACGGGTGTGTTATAAGACAAAAAAAGTGATGTTCGGACCATGAAAACACGGGTACACAAAGTTGGTACAACCCAAAACCCATGAAAAGGTTAAAATCGGGTCCTAAGGAAGAGTCACAGAGGAAAATAGATTTAAAATGGTAAAAACGAAGAAAAGAAAAGAAATCGCATCGCATGACTATGCGAAGCGAAACCTCCATGCGAAGCGAATCCCATGCGAAGCGAAACCTCCATGCGAAGCGAATCCCCATGCGAAGCGAAACTTCCATGCGAAGCGAATCTCATGCGAAGTGAAACCTCCATGCGAAGCGAAATCCCCATGCGAATTGTTTTAAGTTGTTGTTAAAGCGTGACCTGATTCATTTTCTGATACGTTTCTGATAAAGGACCTAATAATGAAAATAAAATTTGATCCCAGGGGCTTTGCACCTTGGACCCTGCTAGGGGCTGCCGCCCCTAGACCCCGCTACCAGGGGCGCTGCCCCCGGTCCCCCGTTAGTTAAGGGTTTCATTAACTTAAATGTAAGAAGTAGTAATGACAGAAAATTGATACTCGTAACTTGTTACACAGTTAGCCGAGCTCAGTTAAAGAAAGGAATTACGATAAACACGGAGAGGAATCGTCTTCAGGTGAGTTCTAGCCCTATTTCTCTTTGAAATGTTTTCGAGGCTGTGTGCATACTGGTAAGACTAGAAGTATATATATATACTTATATATACATATCTGATGAAGGTGAATACCTAAGGCAAGAATGAAAGAATGCGGTAGGAATTTGTATGTGTTAGTTTGATAACTAAATATGACTGTAAGAATCAATTATGAATATAATGTAAGAGTCAGGGTGATAGGCTCTTCTAATACCTGGGCAAGAATAGGGTGGCAGGCCCTTCTAATACCTGGGCAAGAATAGGGTGGACAAACTCTATGATATTGGTGCAAGAATCTGGGTGGCAGACCCTTATAATATCTGTGCAAGAATTAGGGTGGTAGACCATTATAATATCTGTGCAAGCATGTAAGAATAAACTGTATGCGGCGTAAGAATAGTGTAAGAAAAATACTGAGTAATATTCGTGCATAATGAAAGAACGAGTAAGAATAAGTAAATGTGTAAGAATAATCCTGTAACTGTTAAACTAGAACTCACTCAGTGTAGCTGACTTTTAGTATGCACGCAGGTAAATGATTGAAGGAGCTGGCTTGTGGATGGCACGTGGCAGGGACTGGAAGACTGGCATCTTGGGAAGAAATGTTATGGATTATTGTGTTATGTTTTAAGACAAGTTAACTTTTGTTAAAACTAGATTTGATGTTTTGTAATATAATGCATGAAGTTTTAATTATTCCGCGAAAATTTTAATTAACTCTGATTTTAGAACTGTGTTTATGAGTAAATCCAACACCAAAGTAGGGTTACCGGCAACGGGGCCTTACATCTGGTTATGACCCGGATATCCCGGGGGGCCATCTATAAGTGATATACGTTTAATATAAGACAACATATTGATACTGCAGCTTTAGTACAATATTAAACCATTTAAACGAAAACATACTCGTTACCTACTCGTTGTGACGTTAAACGCGAAAGACAGCTACAATACAAGTATTGTATCATCCATTAAGCCGAAAAAGACCTATAAAACACTTATGTGGAATGTTTTAAGAGATCCGTGAAAATATTTTCAATTTTTTACAAACAAATGGTATGTTTTTCTAAATTTACAAGAAATTGGCTGAAAGACACTCGTTTTCGCGCTGCTTGTCATACCCGATATATTTTTCTTGCCAAAAACCGAAACCAAAATAAATTTAGAACTGGGATTTCACATACGGCACGTAAAATGAGGTAGGATAGGCTAAATGTGGGGCCCAAAGGGACCCCACAAGTGGCGGCCGCAAGGGGGGTCCCACCCCTTCTTGATATATCTTACTATACAAGATAGAATTCAAATATATTTTGACATTCAATACTCCCCTGCACCTGCTACTACTGGTCTTCAAGAAATCCAGCCAAAATACAAGGTGAGAACTCAAAATTTTTGTTAAACATAGTATCTATATAAAACTTGAACTTTAATTACCAAAAATCACTTTTAACCACACCAAAACTCTAAAAATTGTTCAAAACATGGTTTGATCATACACATGGTTAGGCCAGGTTTGATAGGTTTTTTTTGGCCATAAACACGAATTAGAGGGTTTAAATCGCATTTTTACGGTTCAAAAGTTTGGTTTAAAGTACTAACCGAAACCATCAGATTCAAGGCTGTTTGTTGATGATGCATGTTGTTTATGATACATGACCTGTGCCTAGCTTAATTAGAAGCACAAGAACCCTTAAATTTGAATAAGAGAGTGAAAACGAACGAAAACCGTAAAGGTAATACCGAATTACTCCTTTAGGGTTAGATTGTGATGCGCTTGTTTTTAGCTTGTAAAATTTTTCAGGGACATCAGGATCATATGAATAAATCCCTGAACAAATTTGGTAATTTTTTGACCATCCGAGAATATTTGGCGAATTTATTACCGATTAGGGGTGTTTATTTGGGAAAAAAACTTAAATTGCTTGAAAAATTATAAAATTTTGTGGATAACCCATATTTGGTTTAATATGATTGCATATGAAATTTGGGGTCATTTGGAAAACCCTAGCTATATTTTGTGGATTTGCATTTATTTGGTTTTTTATAGTCGTTTTTGGTTCGAAAAGGTAATTTTCCAAGGTTGTTAAATTCTAGAAATTTTACATATTGTTTTGGGGAGTATTTAGATCACTCAGAAATTTTTTAGGATTTTTTGGAAATCGTTTGGTATAAACGGATGATTTTCGGGCTAAATATAGCATATAAAATGAATTTTCATGAATTAATAAATCAGTAAATAGTTAAAAGAAATATTTTTATAAAAATCTACATATTTAGTTGATAAGTGTCTAAATTTTCATAAATTTATGACCAACGGATCATTTATTTTGCTAATTTGAACTTTAAACAAATTCAATTATGATAAAAACCGACGGGTTTGCGATTAACGAACCCGTTAGAATATCAGAACATCAAGAGTGATCAAAAAGAATATTTTTTGGGTTAATTAAGCAAAATAAACTTTTTGTGAGAAATCCGGACAATTTGGATAGATTGTGCGCGTTTTTCTCCAAACCAAACTGAATAAACGAAAATGAACCCCGTAGTGAATCCAGACCCCTAAATTGTGATCTTTCTTTATAACTTAATCATTTTATCAACCAACACGTTTACCTAAGTTACTTGCTCATACCTTTTTCCTAAGCGCATAAACGATCAACTTGGCCAAGCTGTTGAAACAGGAAACTAAGCTAAGTTCGGTTTTAAATATTAAACATTGAACAACGTCACAATCTAAGCCTATTGACACCTTCTGGGCGTGACAGTCATACCTAGATGATGTTCGGTTAATTTGTACATATATTAGTATGTTAACTTAGTCGTTTTACTCGTTTAGTTTAGGAACTTTGGTACTTCGTACATGTTTAATGTGTTTCAGGTCACAGGTACTTAACGCGCTTAATTTGGACCTGTACGAGCATGGAATGAAGACCCGGGATGTCCAGCACGCTTAGCGAGGCAGTTATATGGACTTGCTGAGAAAAGAGACCCATTGTGTAGCGCGATGGGTGTTGAAGGTGGGGCATCGCGCTACGCGATGCCCTGTAATTTGGCCAGCGTTGACTTTGGTCCCTCGCGTAGCGCGATGGACTAGGACAGGAGACCATCGCGCTACTCGATGGTCCCCAGAATCGTGAAAGTTAAGGTTTTTTATGTTATATTTGTTTTGACGACCCGAGAGGCCATTATTGAGTTTCCAGAGCAGTTTTGGAGGAGAATAGTTGTCCACCATCACTTCCATTCATCTCAAGGCCATCTACATGTTCTATAACATCATAACCGAAGCCCGAGAGATGCCGAGACGCGGCTAGACCCTTCGAGTCATACCCGGGATGTAGAGTATTGTATGTTTCAGTTTTTCTCATGTATTAAGAATGAATTGATTGTAACTATCTTTGATGTTAATCTATGAGTATTGATGTCTAGTATGATTGTGCACAACGTCAGTTTAGGTTTATTTCGATCAGAACGATTAGTGTGCCAGTTGCTATGATAATTGCTTGTAGGATTGTTTTGACCTTTTAATTGCAAAAAAGCATACATTTGCCCTTAGTTGAGTCACACTAGCAAGGACCATTTGATAACCAGTGCCGTGTGTTAGCGAGCATGGATGCCTAAGGTTTAACCGGTTAGTCAGTCTGTAGTTGACACAGGATAGTTTATATGTTAAGTTGCATGAGTTTGCTATTAGGTTACGTACTTGGATTCCCGGGTGTGGTTTGTCTTTGTTAACTGACTGAAACTTTGATTACTTGTTCGTTTACTATAAAACCAAACTGTTTGCTAGTGTGATCAGAACTTTACTTGAACTACTTCATAATGTTAGGAATCAGTTTCACTGCACACTGACCACATACTCCTCGTGGTTTGACACCCTATTTAACCTAGCTTGCTTAGGTGATTAGGAACACTGAATTAATAGTTTTTGACTAGATAGCGACAGTCTAGAATCAAAATGGCGCCGTTGCCGGGGAGTTAGTGCGCTTAGTGTTTTTGTGTTAATTGATTTCTTAGTTTAATTTAGTTTAAACTAGCTTTTGTTTTTAATTTTAGTTTAGTTTTATTTTCCCATTTTACGCGGGGTGTGTTATTTGTGCAGGTAACAGGTTTATGCACACCCGCCATTCAGGGAGACGATCCCCACTGATTTACGAGCCAGAGATTGAACGTTTAGCTCGGCAGAACCGAGCTCAGATCAGACAGCCGGATATGGAAGGTCAGAACCAGAACCAAAACCAAAACCAAGACCCACCACCCGAAATTAATGTTTTCCAACCGGGAACCAAACCCACCGAATAATCAAAACCCACCAAATAATGACCTACCACCACCAATAAATACCAATCAACAACCTCAAAATTCAGCCCGACACTCCAGAAACCGAAACTGAAACCATAACAGACCCGGGCCATCAGCCCTGAACAATACCCCTCGTCATCGACAACCGATTATTCAAGATTTTGACCATGTCAGTATTCACATTAAAGATGAAGAAGAGGGAGATGAGGAGGAATTTGGGCCGAGAAATGAAAATGCGGGTTTGCGTGTTGAAGAGGTTGAGGAACCGGTTAGGGTGAAAGGTAACAGGTGGAGGAACAGGAATCTTGATCGAGGTGGTATAGGAAGATATCAGGAGGAACAGAGACAGCCGATTCAGGTTAATCGGGGAGGTTTTGAGGAACCAAGGGCCAGACAAAGGAATTACAGGCCTCCGGTTCAGGGTGCTAACAGTCGGTTCAGACCGGCTATTTCAGATGGTGCATCACCGATTGTCCAATAGGTGCGTGTTAGGGACAACCGACATTTAAATCCAGTCCGTCCTACATCAACATAGTTCCCCATTTTCACGGACTGGGATCAGAAGATCCGTATTCACACTTGTCAGATTTTTCAGCTGTTTGCGGGTCTATTGGTGATGGTACTCATGATCAGGATGAGGTTCGGTTGCGGTTTTTCCAGTTTTCATTAAAAGATAAGGCAAAACACTGGTTCAACTCGCTACCGATGCACAGTATTGAGAACTGGGCCGAGATGCAGCAGGTTTTCCTTAACGAGTATAATTCACAGTCGAAGACTAACGAAGCCCGGATGGAGATTCGATATTTTTCACAGTCACCGGGTGAGTTATTTCATGAGGCATTTATTCGTTATAAGGAGATGATCAGGAAATGCCCACACTACCAAATTGAGTTGTGGGAGTTAGTGAAGTGTTTTGTTGACGGGTTGACTTACGAGGACAGAAAGTATTTGAAATCGTCAAGTAATGGGATGTTGTTGAACGAACCAGAAGAGGATGATTGGGATTTCTTTGAGTTTATGTGTGAGGATTCCAAGTCAGAAGCAGCAGTTGAACGAAGGCGAAAAGTCGGGGTCACCCCAACAGTTAAATCAGCCTCGAGCTAGTCAGACAGAATTGCAGAGTTGGAATGGGAACTCGCGGGTTATCGGAAAGAGAAAAAGAAGGAGGTTGGTAAAGTCAGGGTGAAATTCCCGGTTTGTTCAGATTGAGGCTAGTTGAGGCATAAGGTTGAAGATTGCCCCGGGGTTAATGATGACGAGTATACCGATGAGGAGGAAGTCAGTTACGCGTACGGGGAGTCCAAGGGCCAAGGATTAAATTCGAACACTTATCACTCGGGCCTAAGGAATCACCCGAATTTCAAATACGGGAACGCGTCGAACCAGTCGAACCCGAACTTTCAGGGGTCCAGTCAGAACCGACAGCAGAACAGCTACCGACAGGGTGGTTCGAACAGTCAGTATAACTGTCAGGGATATAACAGAGATGGTTACCGAGGTAACAGTTCGTCAGGTAATCAGAATCAGGATCAGAAGAAGGGTAGTTCGGGAAATTCAAAGTAGTCAATACATTCAAAGTTAGATGCGTTGTTGAAGGTCGTGACTGATAATCAGAAGGAAACGCAGAGAGTTCGAGTTGAGAGACAAGTCAGCAGAAGCAATGTCAAAACAGATTAGTCAGCTTGCAGCAGACATAACAAAGTTACAGAAAACCGCGGGTCAGTTACCAAGTGATACCATAGTGAACCCGCAACACCTCAGTTCGAGTTCGAAGAAGCACGTCAATCAGGTAAGTATTTTAAGAAATGGAAAAAAGTATGATAATAAGGTTGGGGGTCCACCATCTCGGGTCGATGGGGTGGTGGAAGATATTGATGAAACAGTCGTCAATGACGACGAACCAGAACCGGTTTTAATTGAAAATAATAAAAGTGAAATTAAAATAAACGAACCAGTTTTAAAGGATGGTAACAACAATTTTAAGGACACGGGGAAGGCTAAAACTGTCCCCTATCCCGATGCCTTGTTGTCGCCATCAAAGGCGAAAATGGCATCTAAACGGGGCCCACAGCAGGAGGAAATGTGGGAAACGTTTAGACAGGTTAAAATTAACATTCCTCTTTTAGATGCCATAAAACAAGTTCCCGCCTATGCGAAGTACTTGAAAGATTTGTGCACACAGAAACGGAACTGAAAGATCCCTAAACAGATTGATTTAATAGATAATGTGAGTGCAATTCTTTCGGGTGCTCTTCCACCTAAGCTACAAGATCCGGGAACGCCCATTATATCCATTTAAGTAGGTGATTTTAAAATGACACGGGCACTCCTAGATCTTGGAGCTAGCATTAGCATCCTCCCGGGAAGTCTGTACGATCAGTATGACTTTGGTCCACTTCGGGCAGCCGCGACTACGGTTGTTCTCGCGGACCAGACACCGAAACTTTCTCGGGGAATGTTACATGACGTGATCGTTAAGTTGGAAGATTTTTACTATCAAGTTGACTTTTTGGTTCTCGATTATGTTTCGGGTGAGAGAACCAAACAGCCCACGGTTATCCTCGGTAGGCCATTTTTGGCCACCGCAAATGCCAGAATCGATTGTCGAATTGGTACTGTAGACGTGGCATTTGGTAACCATAAGCTTAGACTTAATGTTTTCACACATGTAAATAATTCTCCGGCCGATGATGAATGCTTTATGGTGGACATTATTGACGAGTGCATTCCGTTATACGACTCGGTCGAGGATCCGGACGGCATAACGGAGACGTGCTTCATGTTTGACAGGTTACAGCTGGAGACTGATAAGCAGCTGGAAGAGGAGGAGAAGAAGCTGGAGGTTGCAGCTTTACGGGGAGATCGATCCCCGTGGTCGGTTCAGGTGGAACCGCTTCCCGAGAAGGTTGATACCGGGTTGAAACCATCTTTACAAGAAGCACCGAAAGTCGAGCTGAAGGAGCTACCGAGGCATCAGAAATACGCGTTTTTGGGTAAGAATGACACATTGCCTGTTATTATAGCTTCTAACTTGTCTTTGGAACAGGAATCTGCTTTGCTGAAGGTGTTGGTTGCGAATAACGATGCGATCGGGTGGACCATCGCAGATTTGAAAGGGATTAGTCCCTCGATAGTTATGCACAAAATTTTGACAGATCCGGATGTGAAACCCGCGCATGATGCACAGAGACGGTTGAACCCAAACATTCGGGAAGTTGTGAAGAAGGAGGTGCTGAAGTGGCTCGATGCTGGAATTATTTTTGCCATTTTAGATAGCACATGGGTGAGCCCGACTCAGACAGTCCCACAGAAGGCGGGCATCCAAGTCGTCAAGGACGACTCAGGTAACGAGGTTGCCACCCGGCCGGTAACCGGGTGGCGTATTTGCATTGATTATCGAAAACTGAACGCGGCAACATCGAAAGATCACTTTCTGCTTCCGTTTATCGATCAGATTGTGGAAAAGCTATCAGGTCAAAAATTCTATTGTTTTTTAGATGGTTATTCGGGTTATAACCAGATAGCTATTCATCCTGAAGATCAGGAGAAGACTACGTTCACATGTCCGTATGGTATCTTCGCATTCAGGCGAATGCCATTCGGACTATGTAACGCCCCCACCACCTTTCAAAGGTGCATGATGAGTATTTTTTCCGATATGGTGGGGGAGTCTTTAGAAATCTTCATGGATGATTTCTCAATCTTCGGCACATCTTTTGAATTTTGTTTACATCAGCTTGAAAGAGTTCTAGAAAGATGTGTTGAAACAAATTTGGTTCTTAGCTGGGAGAGGAGCCATTTTATGGTCTAGGAAGGGATTGTTTTGGGTCATGTTGTGTCAAGTCGTGGGATCAAGGTGGACCGAGCCAAGGTTCAAGTTATTTCCACCCTACCTCATCCCAAAAATGTCAAAGGCATTAGATCTTTCCTCGGGAACACCGGGTTTTATAAAAGGTTTATTAAGGGTTTTAGTGACATTACCAAACCCTTATGTAACCTATTGTTAAAGGATGCCCCATTCGATTTTAATGATGAATGTGCTAAGGCCTTCGACATTCTGAAACAGAAGTTAGTGGAAGCCCCGATTTTGCAATCACCCGACTGGAATTTGCATTTTGAAATTATGTGTGACGCGAGTGATTATGCAGTCGGGGCTGTTTTGGGTCAACGGGTTGAGAAGAAACCCGTTGCCATATACTATGCAAGCAAAACCCTCTTGGACGCTCAGTTGAATTATACCACAACCGAGAAGGAGTTGCTTGCGGTAGTGTATACTTTGGACAAATTCCGTTCTTACATATGGGGTAGCAAAGTAATAATTTATTCGGATCATTCTGCAATTAGGTACCTCATAGATAAGAAAGACGCGAAACCCCGGTTAATCAGATGGGTTTTGTTGTTGCAGGAATTTGATTTGGAAATCCGGGACAAAAAGGGAACAGAAAATGTCGTTGCAGATCATCTGTCTCGGATTGTGTTAGAAGATGGAGATAGGGACGGACCCATAAACGAGTCTTTCCCAGACGAACAGATTTTGGCGGTTTCTCAAAACCCTTGGTTTGCTCATATTGTCAATTTTAAAGTTGCAGGTGATTTGCCCGAGCATTGGCCAAGGAGGAAGAAAAAACATTTGGTGTCACAGGCGAAGCAGTATATTTGGGATGACCCCGATCTATTCAAGATTGGAGCTGATCAGATGATTAGGCGATGCATACCTAAGGAGGATGTAAGATCAGTGTTGGAGCACGTGCATTCATCTGCGTGTGGTGGTCATTTTAGCGAATAGAAAACCGCTAGAAAAGTGTTGATTAGTGGTTTTTATTGGCCAACACTTTTTTGGGACGCTCACGAGTTTGTGACACGTTATTTGAAGTGTCAAAAACTCGGGAGTATTTCCAAGAGGGATGAAATGCCCTTGAAACCGATCCTAATAATTGATATTTTTGATGTGTGGGGGATCAATTACATGGGCCCATTCCCGAACTCGTACGGTAATTTATACATCCTAGTGGCTGTTGATTACGTTTCTAAATGGGTTGAGGCGATAGCCACTAGGACAAATGATCACTATGTAGTTTGTAATTTCATGCAAAACAACACTTTTTCAAGGTTTGGAATCCCCCGAATTATTATTAGTGACGGGGGCTCTAATTTTAAAAATTTTAATTTTGGAAAGTTGGTTAAAAGATATGGGGTGGATCATAGAATTGCAACACCTTACCATCCACAAACGAGTGGACAAGTTGAGGTTTCAAATCGGCAGATTAAATAGATTTTACAAAAAACTGTTCGGACGGACCGAAAGGATTGGTCAACGAAGTTGACCGACGCCTTATGGGCCTACCGAACCGCTTTTAAAACGCCGATTGGGACCACACCATATAGACTTGTGTATGGAAAGGATTGCCATTTACCGGTTGAGATTGCACAACGTGCTTATTGGGCTACTAAAGAAGTTAATACTAGCTATGATGATGCAGGTAAAGCTAGGAAATTAGCATTGTGCGAGATCGAGGAGTTGCGGGATGAACCGTATGAGTGTGCATCAGCTTACGAGGCGAAAATGAAGAAAGTTCATGACACAAAGATCCGATTGAAAAGCTTTGAGATTGGTCAAAAGGTATGGTTATACAACACTAGGATGAAGCTTTTCTCGGGTTAGTTGAAGAGTAAATGGACGGGCCCGTTCTTGATTGTTGGAGTTGGTAATCACGGGCAATTCGAGATTGAGGATTTTGATGACCACATTCGACAAGTGGTAAATGGCTATAGGTTGAAGCCATATTTGGAAATGGAGGATATTCACAAGATGGACAAGGAATCAGTGAGCTTCATTGTGATCTCACCGGTTTATGAGGATAATTGAAGCATTTGAGGCATTGTCGAGCTGTAGACACGCAATTCAACGCTGACCAGGAGGCAACCCGAGTTTTAAGTGTGTTCCATTTTATTTTCTATTTTTCGAGTCATTGTTTGACTTTTGTCTCGAGTTATGTGTAGAAAATCCCAAGTGTGGGGAGACTTTTGGTGAAGTGTGCATCATGGAGGTTCAGTAAGCATTTGGTCAATTTCACGTCAATCCAGGTACGCATTGCAAATTCCGACTTCGGAAATGTGTTCAGGGTGTTGTCGGGATGTCGAAAATTGACCGGGTCGGAAAATGATCAACACAAAAATGGCAAAAACGGCAAAAACTTTCTGTTCACTGGGGACCATCGCGTAGCGCGATGGTCCTGGACAGCTTACCATCGCGGTACGCGATGGTGGCTGGGACAATCTTGACGTCTGACGTCATCGCGTAGGGCGATGATGCTAGATCAGAGACCATCGCGCTATGCGATGGTCTTTGAACCCTAATTTGACTGATTTTGGGTCGCGTAGCGCGACCATTACTCCCATGACTCATCGCGCTACGCGATGGGTTGTGGATGATCCGAATTTTTTTATAAATATAATATAATATAATTATATATATATATATATATATCATTGTTCCCCACCGCCTCTCCACCTCCTTCCATCTCCCTCTCTCCTATCTCTCCGTCACCAACCACCACGCCCACTTCCATACCGCCATTACCAACTGTCAGGACCGTCTGTCGGGTGAAACCTTAGCAAAGGTTTGACAAGAACACACCGACTCGAATACTCAAAAGACCGATTGAATATCCTGGCAGAATCAGGATATCCAATGATTGAGAGTGAAGGATTGTGAACAGATATCAAACACAAAACAATAAATGATAATCAGTAAAGGCTCTTTCAAAGACAAAGATTCACTATATTTAATGATATGTCAATGGAACAGTGAATGGAATGTCTAGGGTTTTGTGTGACGGCGGCTCTCGAAATCCGTACCTAGAAATCCATCTCGAAAAACCCGTACCCTAAAGGTACCCTAGGACGTCTATTTATAGACTCTGACATTCCTTCTATAAGTCCTAGGCATTACATAATGAAAGATAAATCTAATACAAGTGTTACAGTCCTCGAGCAAGGTACATACCTTGCTCGAGCAAACTTCCTATACTAGGTGTGCTCGGTGAGTATCCTCGAGCAGACTTTACTTGGAATATATTCTCTTTCGAAGAATACATATTCCCTTTGAGTAAGCTTCATTCCTCTTGACTTGTTCAAACTTTGCTCGAATAAGTCCATCGAGCAAGCTCATTCTTCTTCATGTCTTCAGCTTTTTTTATTCAGCAATCTTTAGCATGCTCGGATGTAACTTGCTCGGTAACTGAACTGTGCTCGAAGTCTTTGCTTTGATTGACGTGACATCCTCTTATTGCATCCATGCTCATCCCCATGTGCTCGATCATCCTGGGCTCGTAACACTTGGCTGGAACTTGTATGATCAAGCTGTTTGCTCGATTTGCAATCCTTGCTCGATAGAAGAATACTCTTGCTCATTGAAGTGTAGCTTGCTCGAAGCCTTTAACACTTAGAACAATCAACCATTTAAGGTTCAGAACCTTGCTCGAAGTAGCAAAAACCATGCTCGATCGTCTGGGCTTGCTCGAATTCCATACTTAGCCGTTTCTAAGGAGGTTGAGAAGATTCCAATCTTCCTTATCAAAAATCCGACCCAACACCAACCACCACTGTCTCTTGTCACCATCTACTACCACCATCTCATTTCATCTCTCTCTCACCTCACCTTTACCACCGTCTCCCACCACTGCAGTCATCGCCGTTGATTATCGGACTACCATCGCCTTCTGTCACCGCTACCACCGGCGTTCCTTCCGTCACTCACCACCGTTCACCACCATCGCCGATCACCCCCATCCATCATCATCTCTCTCCACCGTCGTCCACCGTTACTTCCCCTCTATTGATTCTATTGAATTTTCGAGCCCCGAGGTAATTTTGAGTTTGATTATTGATTTTAATTCGGGTGCGGATTATTTTTTAGGGTGTCGGGATCTTTGCTCGTGTCGGGATTTTGATTTTATTGAGTTAAGATGGCTGGTTGGTTTATCAAGTTTTGAGCCGAAGCCTAGTTTAGTTTAGATTTTGTTTGAAGTCGTTTGTTACGGGCGGACTTTGTGTCAGTTCTTTTTGGGTTGGTTTCCTGGTTTTGGCGGATTGAGTTTTGGTGGGAGATTTCGTCTCGGGTTATGTTTAAATGTTGTGTAGGATCGGGTGTTGAAACTAAGAAAAATAAAAATTTTAAAATTTTAATATTATTTTAATATATTTTAATATTATAATACTAGTTTAATATACAAATTATAAAATTTAATTTTAATATTTTAATATATATAATATCACATAAGAATATTTTAATTAAAATCATAAAAATGTAATTCTAATATATAATATTAATACTAATAATAATATTAATAATATTTTCTAATATAGTAATATAATTTTATATTATAATAATAATAATTCATAATCTAATAAAATAGTATTTTAACAAATTGTAATTACTACTAATAATATTATTAATAATATCATTTCTCAAAAAGCATTAATTTAATTTATATATAATATTAATTAATCTATACATTTAATAATATCTTAATATAATATAATAATTTAATATACTAATATTATAATAATATAAATGAATTTCAAAACCTGATCCGCCCTATTCTGTGACTCCCAATTTGTGTTTGTTGTGTTGCACGTTTTTCGAGGCAGTAGTCAGTTTGTCTATTTTTGTGTCGTTCAGGTCAGTTTTGTTCGAGGAGTCGTGTGTCGTGTCGTGTTCGGGATTTTGAGCGGTAATCGTATTTAGGTTATCCGCCTATACTCAATCTCCATTCGGGCGGAGACACCTGGATTTATTTTAGATGTAAATAGGATATTCCGATTTTTTCTCATTTTTCGTATCTTTTATTGATATTCTATCTGTATCGTGCAGCATGTCAGACGTTCCATGCTCGTCTCTATGTACTCGATCATCCTGTGCTCGTAACACTTGGCTGGAACTTGTATGATCAAGCTGTTTGCTCGATAGAAGAATACTCTTGCTCGTTGAAGTGTAGCTTGCTCGAAGCCTTTGACACTTAGAAGAATCAACCATTTAAGGTTCAGAACCTTGCTCGAAGTAGCAAAAACCATGCTCAATCGTCTTGGCTTGCTCGAATTCCATACTTAGCCGTTTCTGAGGAGGTTGAGAAGATTCCAATCTTCCTTATCAAAAATCCGACTCAACAATCTCCCCCTAGATTGGAACAAGCTCAGATGCACCAAATCATTTAAGAACATGTCATTTCATTACATAATTGGAATTCTGCCACATGGGCATTACAAACTAAATTTTTACAAATCAAACAAAATATAAAGATAAACAGAAGTAAGAATCAATCATTTATTAGCTCCATTCTGTTATCTTCTTTCTCTGTTCTTGACTTCAGCTCTTTCTTTTAGTTTCTTCACATATGCAGCTCTTTGCTTCAGCATGTCAAGTTCTGCGGAGTCAGAGGCATCACTTGGGAATCTTGCATTAATTAAATCTTGTAAGTCTTGTGGATGCATATAATGCAGATCTCCATCCTCCCTTATGACTGCAATAGGTATCCCAGACTCATTTCTCAAAGTGGTCGAATCATCATGTTGATTGTACGTTATGTATGTGATTCTTCCAAATTGTTGTACTTTTGAGTTGGGTTCCTTCATCACTTCTCTCATAGCCAAGCACTCTTTTAAGGTCTTCCTTTTCTGGTTAGAGCTGCTTGCTAGAGTTCTTTGTTTCTTTGACTCAGAGAAGGAAAGCTCAGAAATGTGTACTTCGCTGATTCTCTTCTTCCTCTTCTCTCTTTCTGCTTGACTTCTGATCTCTCTCTTTTTCTGCTGTAGAAATGGGAATCCCTTTTCTACTTGTTCCTTTAAAAACTTGGAGAGATCATTCCTCAGTTGACCAGATGGTTGACTCCTTTCTTGATTGTCATATAAAGTCAGCTCAGCCATCTTGGTCAGTTGTTCTTTTGAAAAATTTCTCAAATCATTTCTGAAGATGATGAGATGTTCTGCTTCATCTTCAGTCACAACCCTTAAGGTCTTTGATCTTCTGTCAAAATAGAGATGTGTAGGCAAATTCAAGTTTCTTGGCTGCACAGGCCTCACACTCTCTGACCTATGGGTTCTGCTTGAGCTCCCAATTTCAACCTTCTTTATCTTATCAAGACCCTCTTCAACATACCATCTCTTTATTGTATCTTCTGTTTGCATTACCAGTCTTGACATTTTTACTCCCTTTTTGTGGAGGGCATTCATCATTTCTGCATGAACTTCTTGTTCTGCCCTCCTTCTGTCTTCCTACAGTTTTCTCTGTGTTTCAAGATACATCCTCTGCTCTCTGTGGTATACTTCCATTAGCTCAGCAAGAGGCATGTTCTGAAACTGTTCTTGTGATATCCCTTTATCTGTTACAAAAGTTTTTAACATTTCCATCCTTTGAGGGTCCTCAAACCACCTCTTTGCTTCTTGATCTTTCTTTTCTTTCTCCTCCCTTTCCTTCTGTAACCTCATTTTTAACTCCTGCTCTCTTTCAAATTTTTCTCGACTTTCTTGATCTTTGTGAGAGTCTTTAATATGTTGAATTCTTCTTTTCAGTTCTTCAGGAGAGAGATTTATCAAGAAGTTGTAGCTGTAGCCATACAGCTGAAGGAATTTGATATCCTTATGTTTTGACTTTAAGGATTCATATTCTTCTTCATCCTTTTGTTTCTTTTCAGTCCTTTTCCTGCTACTATCTGATTCTGTAAACTTCTTTTCTTTCTCTTCTTTTCTTTTAGTCACATTTCTCAAATACTCAGATAGATCCTCCAGGAGGGCCCTTTTATATAAATAATCAATCTTGTCAAAGGGTTGTTAATTCAGGAATGCAGGCTTGTGACCAGCCTTTATCAAAACTTCCCTTTTTTCCTTTCCTTACTCTCCAACCCTCAGCTTCTTTTGCCACATCCTCTTTTGATAGTCTTTGAACATAAAGAGGATCATATCCCAAATTGATCAGATACTCAGCATCTTCATTTGTCTTTTCAGTCTCATCCAATTCTTCCTCATCTTCATTTTCACTATCCACGTCAACCACTTATTCAAGGTTATGAAGAGCCTCAATCATTGGTTCATCATTTTGTTTGGATTGAGCTCTTCTTCTTTCTTCAAGCTTGTCTAACCTCAACTTGTACACCATCTTCTTTACTGACTTTTGTCTCTTGGACTCTGGTGTCTCAATTTCAGTTGTGTCCTTTCTTTTAAGACTTGATTGAGATGTAGTGGGTGAGTTGTGCTGATGTTCTTCAACCTCTGGTTCTTCCAATATGATTTCTTTATCCACAGATTCTGAATCTTCAAGAGCGGCTTCATTCATATGAGTTTCTTCAGTTTCTTCAGTAACTTCTTCAATGATAGGTTCACTTGGTTCAACATGTTCTTCAAATCTTGGTTCTCCTTTGCTCAGATTTATAAAGTCTAGTTGAGCCTTTCTTGCTACCATCACAATCTCTGGGTGATGTCTCTCTGGATTATTCAGAATCAGTGTAAGATCCTTCATTATAATCAACTTAACCATAGTGCTTGCTGAGACTTCAATGGTTTCATCTTCTTCATGAATAGCTGGTCCCAATCCCAGTTCATCTTCATTTACTTCAACCTCTTCAGGCTCAGTGATCAAAGGCTCTGCATCTTTTTCTTGTTCATTCATTGCAGGCTCTTCAGCCACTTCAGGCTCAATAATCATAGGTTCTGCAGCCTTGACTTGTTCTTTTTCTTTTTGATCATTATTCAGACTTTCATTCAACGCATCAATTGTAGCCATGATTGCTGCATCAGCTTCCCTTAACCTCCTTTCATCTTCTTCCTCTTTGTCTTTCATGTTTATCAAAGCTTCAATAACCTCTTGAGGAATCTCCTCTTCTCCTTCAGCCATTTCTTCCCTTTCAAGGGCCTCCAGCTCTTCATTCATTAAATTTATTGCTGTTTTTACTGACTCAGCTTCAGCCATGTCTTTATCAATAACATCTTCCTTAAACAATAGATCATCAGACTGAACTGCATGCTTGGGTAAAGGATGTAAGTCATCATCTGTATGGGCAATCCCTTTTCCCTTTTCTTTCCTTAGCAACTTTTCCCTTTCAGATTCATCTTCTCCACTTTTCTCCCCCTCAACTTTTGACTCATCATCATAGACTGATTTATCATGTTCAGTGCATCAGATGGTCCAACTTTCTCTTCAACATCAATATTCTACCCCTGTTTTGGTGCATCTGAGGTCTACTCAACCTTAGATTGCCCCTCAAGAGTTTGAATTTTCAATAACGCCTCCTGCAGTGCAGCTTCCAGAGCCGAGTTCTTTGCAGCCAAAATGGCATTCTTTTCTCTTAGCATTATGTTCTCAAACTCTAGTTGAGAATTTTCACAGATAGTGTCATAGAGGTTTGGACTGGACACATGAGTTTCAAGATTAGGCTTTGGAGCTGGTTCAGAGAATGGTTCAGATTCTGCGGTTTCAGGGGATGGAACTTTGTATGGTTCTGGGATTTGGGTTGGGAGAGTAGGTTCAGTTTGTTCTGTAGTAGGTTGAGGATGGATATGTATGTCTTGTTCAGTTGGCTCAATTGTGGCAGGTGAAGAACGAATATCAGCATTATCAGTTGGCTCATTAGCTTCTTGACCAATTTCATACACAGTCTCGTTAACTACAACCTGTGCATCAGCAGCATTGTCAATTACCATCTCATCTCCTCCATCGGCACCATCATCATCATCATCATCATCATCATTATCAATATCATTACCATCATCATCTTCCTCATAACTGTTGCCAGGGGTCCTCGGTACATCAATAGCACCCAGTGCAGGTACGAGAAACAGTTATTTGCATATATACGTTTGCATATATTTGGGTCTTGCAACCTCAAAATCTGCCCTGTCCTGTGAATATCTGGTAAGGCTCTGTTTATTAAGATCTGCAGAAAACGTGGATACATTATAAATCGTTGATGGACTGGCCTCTCTGCATTTGAAATCAACCATTGAAAGATGAGTCTTGAAATGTTGAAGGGTTGCTGGTAAAGAATGGCGACAGTTAGAGACCCAAGCTCTCGACTTAGTAACGTCCAAGTCCCTCGTCGTGGAGATAAGGACTGGATCACGTGATGAATCAGGAACCTGTAGAGTAAAGGAAAACTTCCCTTTTGAAACTGTCCCTCCTTAACTCCTCCCTGATAGCCCATAGTCTCTTGAAAGACTCTTAGTAACCTTGGGACTGAGTAGGACAGCTGATCCTCAAAATTGTCATTAAGGTCTAGTGCAGCTCTGATTGAGGCTTCTGTTATCTCAATTTCATGATTTAGAATCGACGCCTCAATTCTTTCCCCATTGACATATGTAGCAGACCCCCAAAAATCTGAAATATGATTTCTGTATATTGTGGGGTCGTTAGTTAAAGCCACCCTCAGATTGGAGTTTCTCAAAAAGTTTATCATTTTCTCCAACTCACGGTTGTCATCATCTATCTCCAACCGAGCACACATATTATGCCGCTTTTCGAATTTGAACGCCATCAGTTCTGTTCCGTAGTAATATGCGTACCTGCAAAACAAGTAAACAGTTAGTCAATTTGGTCAATTGGAAACCCTAATTTAAAAATCGGTGCGACGATTATCGAACAGCGATGTCTTACCGAAGTCGAAACAGAGCTAATGGCTATTATCGAAGTGAAATTAAGAAATAATGGACCAGCGAGCAAGAGGGAGAGAGCACGAGCAAGAGGGTTTTCGTTTAGGTTTAATTAGAGAAAGATGTGTGAAAAACTTTCTAAGTCCCCTTTTATACCTAACGATTGGGTGGTACAGTACCTTGGTTTGTCGTCTAGCACACGACAGTTGTCATTTAATTTCAAATTTACATGTACCTCCCTTGCTCGAGCATACAGCTAAAATAAGAGCTTGCTCCCCCTGTACACAAGGACATGGTAGAATGCTTGCTCGAGTATACTTAGAAATATATCATGTCAATTCCCTTTGCTCGAGATGCATTCCTGTGTGCTCGAAGTACAGTGTGCTCGAAAGCCTTAAATCAATCTTTCCTAATCCCGCACTCGAGCGCAGAAATATGGTACCCTAATGTGCTCGAAAATTTCTTAGCAATAGAATAATCTTTCCTTATCTCGAAATTCTAACTCAATCATCTCTAAACTCTCACTAAGACACCTAGCACAGACCTTGCTCGAAACACTTAGATGTTTCCTATCATTCAGTTCTCGTGCTCGTAGACTTGAAATAATACTTATGCAATCATGCTCGAAGATACTTAGTAAAATAACAAAGTATATCTTCGTGCTCGAAGATCAAAGATAACAACACATCAAAAGTAAGCTCGAAGTACAGTCTAATTCCTAGATCATACTCGAAAATACTGAGAACAAACACAGATAACAGTGGTGAAGTCAAAATCACTTGCCTAGAAGTTAAGACAAAAATCACACTCAAACTTTGCAATAATTAAGATTACAAGTTAACGAAATCATTCCGTTTGCTCAGCTTGGGTTTGAGGTGAACAAGAGATCAAAATCCAGTTCAAAAGGTTATGTCAATTCATTGGAAAGATCTCAACATGGGATCAGATTGTCCAATAACTGTCACACCATTTCATTTTCAGCTGTATTATGACTTAAGTCAGGCTGACATTAGGTGTATGCTCTTAGTATGATTCTTATGACTTTTTGTGATATTCTTATGGTCCAATTAGTTGCTTGAGTAAGAATGGTCACATTTTAGACTTTAGTTGTTCCTTATCTCTTCTCAAAGTTTATTTAGCTTTCTTCGAATCACCCCGAATTGACTTCAACCCCCTGATGCGTTGGTCAAAATTTTTATTTGTCTGAGCAGTTTATTGAGTAATAAGATACATAGATATCAGACCATAAGGTTAAACGTTGGACTTACAAGCCATCCGGACTTACATGCCTTTCGTTCAGAGTGTTTAGGACTTATTTGAAAGCCCCACTCTTGTAGTTCTGTTAGTGACCCTTAAGGTCATGATATATTTATTTATCATTAATGATTTTGAAGCATATTTCATTTTCTTTTTCACTCTTTTACACTTTCTTTTGATTATAAACTTTCAAATATATATATATATATATATATATATATATATATATATATATATATATATATATAGCTATTTAGTAGCTGCTCATAATTTGATAAACTGTTTTTGGTAGACCAAAACATCAACAGGCTCGTGTATGATTGGATAATTGCCTTTTTGCCTATCATTCGGAGAGATGTGCAAGGAAACATACCTTAGTTTTCAAATGAATCACCACATCAAACTTAGCATGATTATAGTATTTGTATCACATAGATCACTGCACTCATGAGAAGGAGCTACACAAATTGTCAGTTTACTGAGCAGAAATCTTTTAAGCCTATAATCCATGAGTTAGGAGATTAGACAATATACTATCATTTCCCATATTAGTTGGATTCAATCTCTATTTCAAAAACAATTTTCACTCCTGATTAGGAACTTGGATAATGTTATCATCTCCCTTGTATGATCACCAAAACAGTGTTTCTTATCATAAAACATGCTACATTTTCAAAATCATTTCTTTTGACAGGTCATTAGTTAAACATAGATTCTGAAAACAGTGTAGTCTTTTAAGCACATTTGACAAGCAGAAACTTCACTAGTGTCACACATAGAATACTCACATAGCACATTTCATGCAGCAAAGCACACAATACAGTCGAGCATACTTAGAAATCCATCGAGCATACTCAGAAGTCTATCGAGCAACCTTAAGATGTAGCATTACAGAGTTTGTGCTCGAAAGACTTGAACATTGTGCTCGAGCAATAGAGTTGTGCTCGGAATACTTAGAAAGTTTTCCATAGCACATGTCCATGCTCGAACATCAAAAACATATCATTTGTGCTCGAAATACTTGAGAGTCCTCAAGTGTGATTTGTTTGTGCTCGAAGAACAGCAAACACACCATAAAGTACAGAACCATGCTCGGAATACCTGAAAAGTTTTCCAAAGCAAGTCTATGCTCGAGCAACTGAGGAATGACATCTGTGCTCGAATGACTTAGAATAGTCTCAGAACCCTATGCTTGTGCTCGAAGAGCAATAAGAACATCATCAAGCACAGATTCATGCTCGAAGTACTTAGAATCATAAAAATTCATCATGCAAGCACAGATCAAAGTACTAACAACTGTAATTATCAGAGTTAACAGAAATTCCACACAAGAACAGTCACAAACATGATTAATGCAAGCAGAATAGTCAGTTTAGCACAGCAGTCAATCATGCAAACATTAACAGTGAGAAACATAGATCATCAGTAAGCACCTCACTTAAGCACACATCCTAAATTAAACCTCATCAGCATTTTATTCCTAGGCATTTTAACAGAAAGTGAAACCTGGTCTTATCTAAAGGTTTGGTGAACAAATCAGCCAAATTATCAGATGTGTCTACCCTTTTCATTTCTATAAGCCCTTTTTACTGACAATCCCTAATGAAATGATGTCTAATTTCAATGTGCTTAGTCTTAGAATGTTGGACTGGATTCTTAACAATGAACATAACAACAGTATTATCAATTAAAATAGGTGTGAGTAAAAAATTCAGACCATAATCTAGCAGTTGGTTTTGAATCCACATAACCAGTGCACAGTAGGAAGATGCAGCAATGTACTTCGCTTCAGCAGTGGAGATTGACACTGTGGTTTGTTTCTTGCATTGTCATGACACGAGTGTGTTTCCAAGAAACCGACATCCTCCTGAAGTTGATTTTCGACTCATGTTGCAACCATCATAGTCACTGTCAGTATAAGCCATCAAATCAAAGGAAGAGTTCTTTGGATACAAAATTCCCAAGTCTGGTTTTCCTTTCAAGTATCTGAATATTCTTTTCACTACTAGCATATGTGACACCTTGGGGTTTGCTTGAAATCTTGCACAGACACACACAACAAACATAATATCTGGCCTAGATGCTGTGAGATACATCAATGATCCTATCTTGGCCCTATATTCATGCTGGTCTACTGGCTCCCCCTTTTCATCAGGTACCATTTTCTCATGTGTGTCTATTGGTGTTGACACTGTCTTGAAGTCTTGGCACTTGAACTTGGTGAGAATCTCTTGCACATATTTTGATTGATTGATGAAGATTCCATCTACCTTCTGTTGCACTTGCAGTCCAAGGAAGAAATTCATTTCTCCCATTGAGCTCATTTGTTATTTGGACTTCATTACTTGCTCAAATTCCTTGTACATTTGTTCATTTGTTGAGCCAAAAATGATGTCATCCACATACACTTGCTGCAGTAGCAAATCTTTTCCCTTTCTTTTGTAAAACAAAGTCTTGTCAATGGCCCCTCTACAGAAACCATGTTCTAACAGATGGTTAGAAAGCTCATCATACCAGGCTCTTGGTGCCTGATGTAGTCCATAAAGTGCCTTGCTGAGCTTGTAGACTTTGTTTGGATGAATTGGATCTTCAAATCCAGGAGGTTGAGTGACATAAACTTCTTCATCTATCTTTCCATTCAGAATTGCAGATTTTACATCAAGCAGATAGACTTTAATGTTCATTGATGCTGCATATGCTAGAAAAATCCTGATAGCCTCTAGCCTTGCAACAGGAGCAAATACATCTTCAAATTCTACTCCTTCTTCTTGTAGACACCCTAGAGCCACCAATCTAGCTTTGTTCTTAATCACTATCCTCCTTTCATCCTCCTTGTTTCTAAAGACCCATTTTGTACCAATTGCATACTTGCCTCTGGGCTTGTCCACTAAGTCCCACACATGTAAGTCTCTGAACTGAGCTAATTCCTCCTGCATAGCTTCCACCCAGCTGTTGTCCTTTAAATCTTGATTGATATTATTTGGTTCAACTTGGGATAGAAAACAGGCATACAGACAGATATTTGCTCTTTCAGATGCACTTCTGGTAACTCTTTCATGTAGATCTCCAATGATGTTCTCTGCAGGGTGATTTCTTTCAACAGAGGTAGTTTGAACAACTGGTGGTACAAACACTTCTTCTTCTAGATTTTTCATATTCATCTCAACAGATTCATCTTCAGATCTGTCTTGATTTTCAGTAGAGTTTTGAACATCATTGAGTTTTGATGTAGATGCCTCATTTCCTCCTAGCTGCAATGAGTCAAACAGGGTCTGCAACTGAGACATTTCTTCAGTCTGAGAGGGTTGTTGACTTTGGATGGGCTTACTTTCAATAACACTTGGACCTCCATTTGAGATTTCAACTTCAGCCTCTTGTCCAACTCTCTCTACTTCATCTTCTTCTTGGATGTTTCTACCAAAGTGAAAACCATTTGCTTCAGGAGCAACTGAGGTCCATAGTTTGTTAAGATCAACTTGTTTTGCTTTTTCTTTTTCTTCAAAGCTGGTTCTGTACATACTATCATCCATTTCTTCACTATACATTTTAAATGATTTGATTATTTTCTCAAGATCAAATAGCCATTTTGGACCATCAGTATTGTTGAACTGGTTTTCATTGAAGATGATGTCAGATGATTCAATGACCACCATGTGCTCTTTCACATAGACTCTATAAGCTTTTGAATGAGATGAATAGCCCACAAAGAAACATTCCAGTGATTTGGACTGGAATTTGTTCAAGTAGTCCTTTGTGGGGAACTCAGATTTGGTAAAATATTATCACAAATGAAATTTGGGGTCATTTGGAAAACCCTAGCTATGTTTCGTGGATTCACGTTTATTTGGATTTTAAAGTCGTTTTTGGTTCGAAAAGATAATTTGGCAAGGTTTTAAATTTTGTAAATTTTATAGGTTGTTTTGGAAAGTATTTGGATCACTGAGGAATTTTGTCGGATTATCGGAAATCATTTGGTATAAACGGACAATTTTCGGGCTAAATATAACATATAAAATGAATTTTTATGAATTAATAATTCTGTAAATAATTCCTGAAATATTTTTATAAAATTCTACATATTTTTATTGATAAGTTTCTAAATTTTCATAAATTAATGATAAAAACAGACGGGTTTGCGATTTGAACATTAAACAAATTCAATTTCGATAAAAAACGACGGGTTTGCGATTAACGAACCTGTTAGAATATCAAAACATCAAGAGTGATCAGAAAGTATATTTTCGAGTTAATTAAGTAAAAAAGAACTTTTTGTGACAAATCCGGACAATTTGGATAGATTGTGCGCATTTTCCTCCAAACCAAACTGAATAAACGGAAATGAGCCACGTAGGGAATCCAGACCCCTAAATTGTGATATTTCTTTATAACTTAATCATTTATCAACTAGCACGTTTACCTAAATTTACATGCTCATACCCCTTTCCTAAACACATAAACGATCAACTTGGCCCAGCTGGTGAAATGGGGAAACTAAGCGAAATTAGGTTTTAAATATCAGACATTGAACAACATCACAAACTAAGCCTATTGAAACCTTCTGGACGTGACAACCATACCCAGACTAACTATACAGCACATGTTAGTTTGAGGATTATTATAATACTAAAATATTAATATTATTATAATATCGATTTTAGGAACTAAGTGATTGCTAGGGAAATGAACCCCGAGCTTGCATTGCACTGAGTACCTTCTGAACCTTGAGTTTCATGACCCCTCTTTCAAACTATTTACGAACTTTTGGGGTGAAAAGCATGTTTATATACGGTATCTATCTAAAAATGGTTCAGGATATAAATTATCTGAAGGTTCATATACGAAAAGTCTCTACAAACATAATGATTGGCTACGTGCTAATGAAAGGTGAATAGTATTCTTGATTATTAAATTAAATGGAGATACTACGAATGCCAAAACATAATGAAATTACACGTGGAAACCTATTTATACAAACACGTTATGTAATGTTAAGCATAACAAACTGGGGAAATAACGTGATTTGTGAAGGCCATGGGTATAACGTGGTCTGTCATGGCATAGGAATAATGTGGTCTGTGAAGGCCATGGGGATAACGTGGTTTGTGATGGCCTTGAGAACAACGTGGGTAGTGGAGGCCACGAGGTTATAGTGGGCGGAAGGGGGGCCACAATAGTAACAAACTAAAGTTTAGTATGGCTATGAGCCAAGTTCTGCTGTAACTAACCAAACTAACTTGATTATGACATGAATGCCATGAAAATACTATGATTGTATATATTGTGGACGGAAGGGGCGCCACAGTGATTGATGATACGTGGGAAACACTATAGATGTATATATATATACATATATCTATATGCATACTATGTGCATAGGCGTAAGAAATACTAGATATATACACACACACACACACACACACACATATATATATATACTGTGTAATGGTTGATTCTATGTGAAACTGTTGTGGGAGGAAGGGGGGCCACAGTGGTTGATTTTACGTGGAACTGTTGTGGGCAGAAGGGGGGCCACAGTGGTTGACTTTATGTGGAAAAATGGAGGCACGCAGTATGAACGATCATTCACAATTTCATCATAGTTTTCTAACTTATATCATAAACATACACACATACATACAAACATGCAAATGTGCATGTATACAAACGTAATTACATTTTTACGTGCGCACGTGCATACAAACTATGACTGTGTGGTACGCAGAACCGACTTTGTTAAAACTTATGAAACTCACCAACTATTCGTAGTTGACCTGTTTTTAACATGCTTTTCAGGTATTCAGAAAAGTGAAGTAGATTGCTTATGTGTTACGTGTTTGGATTGTGATCGATGCTGTGTAAATTGGTACAAGCATTCGAGTTAGGAGTAAAGTAGCATAACGGGTTGGATTGGTTTGTATCACCTAGTTTGTAAACAAAGCTAGATTGATGTAATATAATGTAATTAGTTAGTAATGCTTCTTCATGAACAATGTGTTTAATATCAATTGTGTCTGTTACATTACCGTTTTACGCTTCTGCAAATTGCTTAACGGGGTGCGATAATGGGATAAAAGCGGTAGCTGTAAGGGAGGCCGGTGACCGGTTGGACTCCACGAGACAGCGGCGGCGGCGGCAGATGAGGCCGGCAGCGGTGGTGGTGTGGAGTTCTTGGAAGAGATGGAATATAGTATGGTAGCTGGGTTTAGGATTAATGGTAGGTTAACTAATTTATAAATAAACTAGTTAAGCTAATACGGGCCACCAAGCCCATCTCTTGTTTCCAAAAGCTCAGTCTATAACATCTCGTTAATTTACGTTATACCCAGTTAACTAACTTAAGTGGGTTTCACGCTCGTTACCTAAGGTGTAACTCTAACAAATCAAAACTCGGTCAACCACGCTAACTTTACCGAACCGTTCCATAAAATCAAACAGTCTCCCACTTGGACGGTTTCTGGTTAAGTTCTTCAACGCTAACAGCCAGTGGTGCTCAAGCTAAACATGGTTGCTCCCAACTAGTTATGACATTTAAACTCATTAACCAAAACAAGTTGGAATACACTATTGCAAGATAATGAACTTATGGTAATTGTTGTCATCTATCCTTTCCGTATAATACACCAATTGAACAATGAGACATGGATCAGAATCAATCTCATATTTTGTTCAATCATTCTTATTCTCGATCTAGATTCTAAGTGGTCCCATCAAACACACTATAAGTTTGGGTGAGGCCTCACACTTCACCTGTTTCAATCAACGAGGGAGCCAAGATGTCTAACTATTGCATATCATGTAAAAGTACATATTCCCATATTGATTACATATAACTCCCACTAAACTTCTGATTATTCCCAACCAATGCCTTTATAGCTGGCAGTTACGTGACAACGGTTGACACTTATCAAAGAATAGGTTTTAGTAAACGGAAGCTCTAATATGTATCTCAGGTCTAAGGATACTAAATGAGTATGCCAATATCAAAACATCTTATGACTAAGATCCATGAAGATGATTTGATGCGAGTTACATCCAACGTCATTTATAATGAGGTCTGTGAGTTTGGAAGTCAACTCCTTGAGTCCAAAGTCAGAATAGCCTTAACTCAAAGATGTTCCCACGAGTCTGACCGACTATGGATTATTTAGAATACAATATTCATGGATTAAACGTATTAAAATCAAACACAGTTATATTATTCAACATTTGCATTTAACAATTAAATCAAAAATGAACTCAAAAGTATAACTGTTTAAATGTTCACACATCCAAATACTAAATCAAAACAAACTACTTGCTAATCTAAGACCGATAGCATCATTGTGTTGGTCATGCTTTTCCTGAGTCATCAGCTTAGTGAACGGGTTTGCTAGGTTTTAATCTGTGTCTACTTTTCTTATTATGATGTCTCCTCGTTCCAGTATTTCCTATATATAGTGGAACTTACTTGGAATGTGCTTGGCCCTGTGATGAGATATGAGCTATTTGGTTTGAGCAATGGCTCCTGCATTATCACAGATTACGTCGATCGGTTTCGTAAAACTTGGAACCAGATCGAGGTGGGCTATGAATTTCTTCATCCAAGCAGATTGTGAGCGAGAAACATCTCGGTCATTCTGGAAGCTAGCATCAGTTTAACACCTTACAGTGAGCTCTTCTTCCACTCCTCCAAACACTAATAACATATCCTTGGTCCTTTTTCAGGTCCCTTAGAATGCTCTTTACTACAGTCCAATGAGCAATGCCAGGATTTTGCTGAAAATGAATAGTCATTCTCAACGCATACGAGGCGTCAGGTCTAGTGCGTAACCTAACATACATGATAGAACCAACCGCTGAAGCATATGGAATTGCTTACATGTGCTTAGTTTCAATGTCCGTTGCGGGAGATTCCGATTTGTTTAACAGGTTCCTTTAACCATGGGAACAGTTCCTTTCTTGGAGTTATCCATTGAGAAGCGTGTCATTACCTTGTCTATGTATGTGCTTTGACTTAGCCCTAGAAGCCGCTTAGACCTATCTCTGTAGATCTTGATTCCAAGAATATAAGCAGCTTCACCAAGATCTTTCATTCCGAAACAGGATCCCAACCAGTGCTTAACTTCCTTAAGCATAGGAATGTTGTTTCCAATGATCAATATGTCAACCACATACAGGACGAGAAATTATATAGTGCTCCCATTAGCCTTTCTATAAACACAAGGCTCATCTCATTTTTCATAAAACCAAACTTTTTGATTTTCTCATCAAACTGAAGATTCCAGCTGTGAGATGACTGTTAGTCCATAAATGGACTTGTTCAGTTTGCACACCCTGTTAGGATATTTAGAATCAACAAAACCTTCAGGATGAACCAGATAGACATCTTCAGAAAGGTGTTCACTAAGAAAAGCATTTTTGACATCCATTTGCCATATCTCGTAGTCATAATACATGGCTATGGTAAGTAATATCCTTATCGACTTAGTCATAGCAACAGGCGAGAAGGTTTCATCATAGTCAATACCCTGAGTTTGAGTAAAACCTTTCGTGACTAGCCATTCTTAAGTCTGTACATTTCCATGCATGTCGGTTTTCCTTTTGAAAATACACTTGCTCCCTACTGCCCGACATTCAGGGGTAGCTCAACCAAGTTTTAGACTTGATTGTAACGTAAAGATTGCATCTCGGTGTTTATGGAATTTTGCCATTTCTCAAATTCCGCATCTAAGATAGCATATTTGTATGTAGCAGGTTCGTCACTTTACTCGGCTACTAAGAGGACTTCGGGACCATCTAGATGCCATAGGTATTTAGAATTTGGTACGCGAGTCCTATTATTTCTGTGAACGTTTGTGTTTATGTTTGATGTATCAACAACAACAACTTATTGATCGGACGTTCCAACTTACTCAACTGTTGTTTGTGGTTTTTGAATTTCTTCAAGATCGACAATATTATTTCCAGTTCCTCGGTCGAGAATTTTCTTCTCGAGAAAGTGGCCCTTCCTTTGGATAGAAATCATATTTTAATTGGGATGGAAGAAATAATATCCGCTTTGGTTCGAGTATCCGATGAAAACAACTTTTATGCCGTGAGAATCGAGCTTGTCATCAAAATCACTGGTGACATATGCATCACATCCCCATACTCTAAGGAAAGACAAATTGAGTTTACACCCATGCCATATCTCATATGGAGTTTTGCTTACCATTTTAGTCGGAGCCAGATTGACAATGCGGGCGGCGCTCATAAGGGCAAAATTCCAAAAGGTGTGAAGCAAGTTAGTTCTACAGATCATTGATCGAACCATGTTTAGCAAGGTTGATTTCTCCTATTGCTCACGCAATTGTGTTGGGGTGTTCCAGGTGGAGTGAGCTGTGAAACAATTCCACACTCTTTTAAATGATGTATGAATTCTGAGCTGAGATACTCTCCACCTCGATCTGATCGAAGCGTTTTAATAGTTTTCCCTAGTTTGTTTTCCACTTTGTTTTGAAACTCTTTGAACTTTTCAAAAGTTTCATGCTTGTGTTTCATAATATACACATAAGCATATCGACTGTAATTGTCAATAAAAGAAACATAGTATATTTCATGATTTCTAGATATGGTTCTAAAGGGCCCGCAGACATCAGTATGTATGAGTCCTAGCAGATTAGTTGCTTGTTCATCCTTATGAGTGAAGGAGTCTTTGGTGAGTTTGCCAGCTAAGCAAGATTCGCAGTTATCAAAATGTCTGGTCCTTTGGATTCAAGAATCCCTTTGGATTAGAGTCTCTTAACCCGTGCCTTGCTTATGTGGCCAAGTTGGCAATGCCATAGAAATGTATCATTGATGCTAGATCTAATACGCTTAGAAAGATTATATACATGATTGTTTATTTAAAGATCGATCTCATTAAAAGCGTACTTAAATCCTTGTTCAAATAGTAAAGAAACCAAAATAACGTTTAGCCTCAAAATAAAAGACATCACTCAAGTAGGCAGAAATAGCAATACCATTAAAAGCGTACTTAAATCCTTGTTCAAATAGTAAAGAAACTGAAATAATGTTTCTGGTCAAACCATGTGCAAACAAACAATTATTCAAAGTAACTACAAGACCAAATGGACTAGCAAAACGATATGTGCCAGTTGCAAGAACTGGGACTCTCTTCACATCACCAACAATGAGTTCCATGCTGCCTTGTTTCGGCTTCTTCCAGTTTTCAGGCTCTTGCAAGACATTAACGATGTGGTAACCACATCCGGTATCAAATGTGTTGCTAGAGACAGTGAAAAGTTCAATAATGTAAATGGAAATACCTTTATAGGAGCTTTCCCCATTGTTTCTCTGCCTCTTCAGCTACGCTTCCAGTGTCCCATTTTGTTGCATTTTTAGCATTGGTGCTCCTTAGGAGGCGGCGGCGGTACCTTAGCAACACCCTTGTTAGTGTTGGTGGTAGACCTGGCAGCAACAGTAACCTTTTTCTTGCCTTTACCGTTATTACCCCGGTTCTTGGGTTAGGCTTCTTGACACCAGCAGATTGAACCATTAGAACTTGATTAGTTTTTGTGAGAATATTCATCTTAGTCGTTTTGAGCATACCATGAAGCTCCGGCACTGTCTTCACCCAGGCATTCATGTTGAAATTCATAACAAACTGGTTGTAAGAGCTGGGAAGAGAGTTCAAGATAAAATTTGCTGCCATTTCATCTAACAGGGGATAATCAAGTTTCCTCAACTGTTTGATGTACCCTTTCAATTTGACAACATGTGCACTAACAGAGGATCCCTGTTCCATTCTACAACTTATAAGCTGCTTCATGGTGTCATAGCATTCTTGACGGGCTTGTTTCTGGAGCATGCCCTTGAGTTTCTCAAGCATCTCATAGGCACCAAAATCTTCGAAGCCTTTAGCAAGCTCGTAAGACATGGTGGCTAACATAATGCAGGCGACTTCAGTAGAGTCGTCTATATGCTTGTCAAGAACCTTTCTACCAACAACAGTATTGTTTTCAGGCTCGGCAGGAACATGTCCATCGAGAACATAGTGTTTCTTTGCCATTTTGAGAACAAGTCCCAAATTGCAGTGTCACTCAAGAAAGCGGGTGCCATTCAGCTTTTCTTTCTCAAGAATAGTCTTGAGGGTGAATGAGGAGTTATTATCAGTTGACATCAGTTAAATAAGCAAAAGTAATTTTG
Organism: Bidens hawaiensis; assembly: GCF_021521415.1. NCBI lineage: Eukaryota > Viridiplantae > Streptophyta > Magnoliopsida > Asterales > Asteraceae > Bidens > Bidens hawaiensis. The sequence continues at coordinate 73,035 of NW_027500328.1, forward strand.
ATTAGTATTTTTTATGTTTTAATCCTATTATCAATGACCCAATAACATTAATAAAATAGGAACTTGAGAATCTGGCTTCTAGTTACTAATGGCAGCTATAGCACAAAACATTAGTAAGTGGTTAGGCTAACATTTGCCAATTGTGAATAAAGCACAACTCTCGATTATGTGGCTTATTAGTAGAACACTTGCCTAAGTTGATAGGTTTAGCCTCATCTATGCCCACCTTAGTCTCCAGAAAGCTGTAGCACGTAACCGGAGAGTAAAGTAATAGTCGTCCTAGTATAGTCACATGTTATAGGGACGGATGTGTCAACAAAACTCTTTCACCTTGATGGGATAGGCTAGAAATCAAATGTGGTGCTGTAGCTCTAAACAATTGAAGTTTCGCAGTATGCCTCAAGTGTGGCTTATAGTAGGATGGCATAGACTATTGATTTTAAAATTAGGATTAATTTTAAATATTACCGAATAGAGTAAAGTTTCAGTTTTACTATATTAAACGGGAAAACTTGATGAACCCTTTCATCTCCCAGGACACATAGTTTTATATAACCTATTAAAACTAAGTTTGTCGCGATATGAATAACCAACTTTAAGTTAATAGCTAACTATTAAGTTATTAGTTTTGGAAAATCAAATTTAGTTTAATTTTGCCAAACATGATTGGTTATAATTTGTTTAAAATCAAACTTTGTTTTATACACAAAATTTGAAAAGTTGTAAAACCCCTCATAGAACTTGTTTTAATATGATTGTTTTTTAATATTTTAAAACTCCTTTTAATATATATATATATATATATATGTATGTATGTATATAACAATTATAAAAATAGGCAACCACAACTCACAAACAACCACAAGGATGGACTTGAGTGCATCCAATCATCGTCTCAAGCGACTCCCACTAACTCCGTGATTCCCTTTTAGTTTCCAAGATCTTTGTCTTCGGGTCTTCATTTATTACAATATTTACAAATAAATATAAAAAAAGAAAAACTTTAACTATTACAAATTTGAACCATCCTTATCGCCAAAACCAAAAACCAAAACCAAAACATCACAAACAACCACAAACACAGCCGGGCCAGATTTACATATTGCATAACAAACAACTAATTCGGGCAAGCTTTTGGCCAAATAAAACAAAATAAAAATTAACCAAAATATAAATTTGCTCTAAAAGTTAATTAGACCATAAACTTTAATGCCAGTTAAAGTTTGTGTTCTAATTTCGGTTAAAAGACCGGTACCGACTCGTACGTTATAACCAAGGCTCTAATACTAGTATTGGGTTTCCATGGTGATTAGTCAAAATTTTATTAATTAAACCCGGTTTAATAAATATGAAAAATAATAATTAATCTCAATAATTAATAAATGTGCAGCGGAAAACGAGTAATCAGCACTAAACAAAACCCGACAGGATCGGGTTACAAAACATACGAGCACGGTCACAAAGAAACAATCACATATATATAAATTTAAACCGATAATATATATATATATATATATATATATATATATATATATATATATATAATTGTACCTCGGTAAATAAATAACCGGTCAAGACACCGAGGGCAAACGAACAACACTAGGTGACAAACGAGACCCGATGGTCGTGGTGCACTAGGCAGCGGCAGCAGCGATAGAGATGGCTGGTTAACAGTAGTTGCGGCAATAGCAGGGTCAGCAGCGATAGGGCGGCAGCGGCTGACAGCGTTGCAGAGGATAGCAATAGTAGTGGCAAGGGAAGCCGGTGACGGGGTGGGCTCCACAGGACAGCAGCGGCGACAGCAGTTGAGGTCGGCGGCGGTGGTGGAGTGGAGTTCTTGGAAGAGATGGAATATAATATGGTGGCTAGGATTAGGATTAATGATAGGTTAACTAATTTATAAATAAACCAGTTAAGCTAATACGGGCCACCAAGCCTATCTCTTGTTTCCAAAAGCCCGGTTCATAACATCTCATTAATTTACGTCATACCCGATTAACTAACTTAAGCAGGTTTCATGCTCGTTACCCAAGGTGTAAATCTAACGAGTCAAAACTCGGTCAGCCGTTCTGACTTTACCGAACCGGTCCTTAAAATCCAACAACACCACGGCTTTAAGCGGAAAACGCCCGGGTGTAACGCACAGATCACTCATAAGCTCGTAACATTATCAATAGTGAAAATATAATTATTTTATATCATAAATTTGCAAGTACACAATTAGTTTGATAATAAGACAACTATCATTACATCATAATAAAACCAACATTATTCTTTATTTAAATATCCTAAAGTCAACTAATGATCTTCGTCCTTAGAACATCATTGAACTCAACCTGTAACACACTTAAAATAATATATTTTCGTCAAGAACACATGTTGGTGAGCTTTCATAAGTTTTGAGTATGTGTGTGTGTGTGTATAGGTGTGATTCCACAATTGTCATGTGCTATAAATTCAAACATAAAGTAAATGAAAACAAATAATGTCGTCCTCCCGTTCCTTTGGCCAATGCTGCAGTAATAAGGGAAATGAGAACCACCAAACATAACAACCAATGTTGAAGCTTTAGGCGTCACAGATATGTCCCTCGGACCCTCCCACTTTGTGTGTGCGTTTGTGATTGCGTCTCAAAAGAAAAACGGTAAACACGTTGCACATAATACACGTATACATCATAAACAGTATAAATGAATGATAACAATATGAATGATATAAATGTGAATCGGTTTTGTAAACAAATGCATAATCAACGAAATAAATTTGTGACTTGCTACGCCCCAAAAATATGTAAAGCGTTAAAAAGGGGTTATGAAAAACTCACATGGTAAAGTTACGCGATTGAAAGAAACTTAAGCATTTAAGAGAGCTAAACTGGATGAGTTCTGTTCGACGAGCGGTCCTAGAAAATATTCCTAGGTTCAATGACATGTGAAAGGCAGAAGAAAAAAAATGAGAAAATAGATTGATCAATTTGTAGTTTGGAGTTTTAAAATCCTTGAATCAAAAATATATATTTTACTAAAAATGAATTTTAGCCTTTTTGTCGTAAAACTTAAAAGTAGATTAATTTTAATTATTATGAAGTGTCCGGTTATGGTATTTCTTAGTCACATTAATAAGTCGGACTCGTTTCGAGAAAAATTCGAAACGGGCTTAAAAGTATAAAAGTGAGTTCAAGCGAGTGGTTCGTTTGTGGTCAAACCCGAACTCAACTTTTATGCTAGGTTTATTTCCGACTTGACAAAAATATTACTTTGGAGAAGTGAGATGAAAAGAAATATTTTTTAGATGTTGGATATAAAAAATAATTAAACAAACCCGAATAAATACGTAAGTGAGTCAAGTTAATTTTTTATGAACTAATACTAATTTTAAGTTAAGTTTAACATAGCATTAAGTTTTTAAATGATGTAAACATACAGAAATACAAAATAAATAAACCCGAGGATTGAACACAAGGATAAAATGAGAAACTTGAAACTTTTATGGTTTGACTTTAAGATGTCAAACTTGAGCTTGTACACCAAATTGAGAGAGTAACAAATAATTCTTAGTAACATGAGTTGTGGTAAGTTGGATAAGAAGAAAATGAAGCTAAATTTATAAGAAATTTGTAGAAAGGTGTTTCATTTGGTATAAATTGGCCGAAAGAGTTTAATTGGTTGAATGATATTCAAAGTGAGAAATTAACTCTAATTCATGAAGTTATTAACATAGAAAATATGATCAATAATGTTTATGATCAGCATATAATGCTCAAATAAAACATAAATATATTAAAATGGTCTTAAATTAGGAGTAATTGCATGATTTGAATAAATAAGTAAATAAATTAAGACAATTAAGTTTGTAATATGGAACTATGTGACAGATTAAGAGAAATAAATGTATAAAATGCATAAGAGAAATAAATGTATAAAGCTATAAAATGAAACATTAACATCATAAATAAGATAAACAAATCTAGCTTTTATTAATAAAAGCGGATCCGAGTTTTATTGAAATTTTAAAACGGGACGAGTTTCGAGTTTGAAAAATGACAATGTCATAGGATCCATAATTTTTGGAAATTTTGTCCCGACATTAATTAAAAAATAAATAAAATGAAAGAATCAATGACATGGAGTCGTTTTTTATTAAAACAATACACAAAATACAAAATAACATAGATATTCGAGTGACCAAAAAAACATGACAACCAAGAAATATAACAAGGGCACTTATGTATAATATGTACCAGCGACATTCCTCCATGTCATTATATTGCATTTTGTACCATTGTCCAAAAATCATCCTAAGTTCTATGTTATTTACACACAACCGTACGTGCTATGATTTCGATGTGATGACTTTGATAATTACATGTGTACCTGTAACTACTTATATCGTCGCATGGTCCCCATGGTTCATCCCATTGTGTGGGGTTTAAGACATAAACAAAAAAAATAAACTCTTGTATATAACAAGATAAAATATATAAAAACATTGAAATCACGAATAATGAACTATCTGAGTCAAAACTAACAAAATAAATAAACAAAACTCTTGAGATTAGGAATAAGGCGAAAACATTAAGGTCAATAAGTAACCAAACGTATTGAAGTTAAAATGAAATAAACATGTTTATGAAGTTATAAAAAATGCGAAAAACTCTTGAGTAACACAAAATGAAAAGAATAATGAATGAAACATTAAGTTCATGGACATTGAAATAAATAAATGGAATATTAGGGGTCGAGAAAGCAGGGTGATTTGAGCTAACAAAATATAACCAAGTAAGTCGAGAAAGCGTTGGGTTCAAGAATATCAAAATAGGTAAACCAAAAATTGATGACAAAATAACAAAATACAACACTTTCTTTAAGTCAATTATGACACGCTAAACAAATGAAAATTTTATAAAAGAAAATTTCAACATGAATAAAGGCATCATCGAGATTAAGAATAACAAAGTAAGTAATTCAAACATCGAGATTGAGAATAACAAGACAAAACATTGGACTCAAATCGATTAAACGTTAAGATAAAGAATAGCATGATGAAGCAATGAAACGTTTAATGGAAAATGACCAAATAAATAGCCAAAACAATTCGTGTAATATAAACCCAACCTGTGCACCTGACTTCTATTAGATAGCTATAAACATAGCCCTATTTTTAAGTAAATGAATCCGTTCAAAGGTAAACAGTCATAGATAGTCAAATGTAGGATTTACGGTTTCTATCAGATTATTGTGTACACAACCATGTTCATAGACTCAATTTCCAGTAATCGATTACGTTCATGGGAAACCGGTCATAGACCGTGAAGTTCAGATAATAAAAGTAAAACAATTCAATAATGCAAATATGTACTATAACTAATGAATGTATGTGTGTGTTTCGTGCTTGAGAGTAAACACAAACAAAAATAGATCAACAATAAATAACTAGCCGAACTCAATAAAATTTTCATAAACAACTTTAGATGAAATTAGATACATAAAATTATTTCGATTACATCCAAATAAAATAAAAATATATACATGAAGAAGAAGGAAAGAAAAATAAAATGCAGCTTGCGATGCTTGTCTTCTCGAAAGTGGGTTTGTGGTATGAAAGTTAGTGTGGGGTTGGTGCCGTGATTTCTTAACCGAAACTCATTGGCGCTGACAGATAGAGGGAAAAAACTGATTTTGATAGATATGTTTTAGTTTGTGAAAATAGGTTGCAAAAGCGGGATGCTTTTATAACTCAAGGTAATTTTTTTTCTTTATGATATATAAAAAGTCCTTGGTTAGCGCTAAAACTTGCGAAACTTTGTGAAATTTTTAATGTAAAACAAATATTTTCTTTTGGGCGGCATCCTAGAAAATAGAGGATTGCCATATTAAATGACTTATTATAGAAAAATAGGCTCAAATGTCTTAAGACTTGTTTGAAGCAAAATATTTTATTTTATTTTAAAGATTTCATTGGGTGGTAGTAGTGGTAGTGGTGGTGGTGGTAGTAGTAGTAGTAGTAGTAGTAGTAGTAGTAGTAGTAGTAGTAGTAGTAGTAGTAGTAGCAATGATAATGATAATGAAAATAGTAGTGGTAGGCCTGCAAAAGAACCGAACGTTAGGTGAACTATTCATGAACCGTTTAGCGGGAAGTTCTTTTATGTTCGTTTATTTAATAAACGAATGAACATGAACAAAAATTTTGTGTTCGTTTAATTAAACGAACGAACATGAACATATGTTCCGTTCGTTCATTTATGTTTATGAACGTTCATTTATGTTCACTTATGTCTGTTTATTTATGTTCGTTTATGTATTAATAGAAAATAATTAAATATTATCTGGATAGGTCATCTACTTAAAGGTTTTATATTTTTTATTTTGCGTTCATTTAAGTGTTTTCATTTAAGTTCGTTTATATTTTTGTTCATTTACGTTTGTTAATACATGTTCGTTTGTCTTTATTCAGTTATGTTTGTTTAGATTTTAAACAAAAAACCACAAATGTCCATTTTTAAATAAATGAACATGGGAATAAATATTTGTGCAATTAAGTGTTCATGTTCTTTTAAAGTTAAATGAACAAACACGAGTATGCCGTTGTTCATGTTCATTCGATTCGTTTATAGACTTTCATTATTCACATTAATTCGGTCTCAATCTCTAGGCTCTGCCTATTTTATTTGTGTTCGTTTGTGTTCGTGAACCGTACATGAACATATTAATTTCTTTAATGAATGAACACGAACATAAAATCTCATTCAGTAAGTGTTCGTGAACCGTTCGGGAACATATTATTTTCTTAACGAACGAACATGAACAATGCCTTGTCCATGTTCGTTCGGTTCATTTACAGCCCTAAGTAGTGGTAGTAACGATAATAATAAGCCATTTGATTTAACTTAAAATTCTTTTGAAGAAATCAACTTGATTAAATACTTATTAATTAATTATTTAAAATAATCAAGGATTTAAAATTATAAGTATAATGTGTTCATAAAAGAAATAAATGTGGAAAAGTATGCATGGATTTAAAAAAAAATAGATATGTTTAATGAGTATAAAGGGACTAAGCAATGGTGCAAGGATACGAGTAAGGTTCAAGTGGTTAAGGAATGCGGTTTAAGGTATTCCATAGCAGAAACAAGTTGGGTCTTCTAAAGTATAGCGGGTGTGCTTGGGTCACTACAATAGTAGCATGCTCGCTGCGTGAGCATATGGTAACACATAAGGTGGGGTAAATGATTGTGTAATGGGTCGTGGGAAGCATTTCAACATTGTGAGGTGATCGAGTGGCGACGCATACACAAGCTATACAAAGGTTGTGCTTCCGTGAATGGCTTTTTGGTTGGGTTGGGTTTCTTGGGTTTGTGTTGGATTCTGGATTGATTAGGGCATAGATTTGGTGTTTGGGCATGTTGTTGTGGTTGGTCTTGGCGAGTTTTGATACATTTGGTCATCATGGTCGGGATCACGATGGCCAATTGCATGACAATATTATCTGTTGTAACGTCCTCGTTTCTGTAATAAATAAACAAACAAAATGTCGTGAATTTTATTTTAGTTATCGAATCATGTGGAGTCGTTTAAATTAATTAAATAATAAGATAGGAAAAGATTATTATGGTTAGTAGATTTAAACATATTTTTGGGCTTAAAAGCCTTTGGGCCTTGCCTATTTAAACCCCTGAACCCTAAATCCATCCTTATCCTCATCATTCCATCATCATTCTTCCAATCATTATCACACCCATACACACACAAACCTCCTGTACACCAAACATTCAAAATCCAATCATCCATCCTAGATCTAGTCCAATCTCACCAAAGAGGTAAACATTATATTCGTTTTAATTTGTTTTCATTTCGTTAAAATTTATAACTAATTAACAAGCGAGCTTGAAAGTTAAACCCGAAACGAACCAAGCCAAAATCAGTTTACACGAAATCAAATAACCATAATAATAAAAATAACTTGAGAATTGGAAATAATGCAAATAATGTAAGTGCATATGTATGTGCGATGAGCTCATCGGTCTTGGGTTCAGACAACGTAGCACGGACGAACATGAAACCTGGATCCCAAGCAGCCCAGCAGCCAAGAAACCCGAACCACCGAATCCGAAATGAGTACCAAATGATTTCCCCCAACCCTTGCGTTGGCGAACACTCACGTACGCCTGTAAGAAAGGAACGCGAACCAGATCTGAAGAAAAACCCTCATGCGACCCATCCTCACGAACTGAATCGCATGATATGTGAATGATTTGTACCATTTTATTCGCACGCCATGCGAATAGGTTGTCGGAAAGGAGTCGCGCGTATCCTCTCATGCGAATGGAAAGAATTCGCACGGGCGGTGCGAATAGAAAGAATTCGCATAGCCGTGCGAACCCCTTGGTATGCGAATCCTTTACGCGACTTGAATTAATCACGTGTGATTCGTAGGGAACCCTCGTGCATATGAGCAGTAGCCATACAACTCGACACACCCTTACCCCTCGCCATCTTAGTCGCCGGAGTGGAGCTGCAGTGGTGGCGGTGTGTGGCCGAAAAGGGGAGAGGACGGTGGTGGTGGCTAGGGTTGTAAGTGGTGAGAGGAAGAGGATGAGTGAGGGGGGGGGGGTAGGGCTTATATACTTAGGTTCTAGGGGGTATTATTGTAAATACTTATATAATAACAATAAATATAAATATAAATAAGATATGATATATATGTGTAAGACTTAAACGAAACCCGAACTTGAGACCCGACTCGTTTCGTAACCCTTCTAATGAAAGGATGCTAGTTGAAGATGAGCCAAACACACGAACCCGAACTCGTTTAGGAAAACGTTAAATCATAAACGCAATAAGGACATGAATTAATAGTAAAGAGGTAAATATAATATAAATACGATACTAATAAATGAGGATTAAAATGTATAAAATTAAAATGAACGGTTAAAGGAGAATTCATGTCGGTTCAGTTAACTTAAAAGTTAACCCCGTTAACTTTAGAGAATAAAGATCAGAAAAATATAGAGTTTAATACGTGTATGTTATTAAACAGTTAGTCGGGCACAGTTGAAGAAAGGCATTACTATTAATTCGGAGAGGAATCGCCTACAGGTGAGTTCTAGCCCCTTTTATGTGTTATGTTTTCGGGGCTGTGTGCATACTACAATGTGTTAGACTAATACACTTACCTTAAATGGTAAGTGTATATTAGATATATGTTTGCGTATGAATGTGAATTGTATGGATTGATTAACTAGTATGCACGTAGTTGATATATTAGTTATGATTGAAGGAAGTAGAAAGGAAATGTGACGAAGGTAGAATTGTATGGTATGTTAGAGGGCACCGGGCCCTAATAATAACCGAGGTATGTAAGGACTTAACCCTTATAATATCCGAGGTATGTAGGATGCCGGATCCTTATAACTTTCGAGGTATGTAGGGACTGGACCCCTATAATATCCAAGGTATTTAGAGACTCGGACCCTTATAATATCCGAGGTATGTCATCAGTAAGAAGCATGAATATATGTATGCACGTTTGAATAATAGATGAACAGGTAAGTATTAATACGTATTTTCGGACATGTATTAGTAAGTAAGTGAATGTAATGTATGTTAATTATCTAGAACTCACTCAGCGTAGCTGACTTTTGGTACGCACACAGGAAAGTAGAATGAGACAAGTGGCTTGATGAGGACACGTGGAAATAAGAGGAAGACTGGCATCGCTATGAAGAAGATTCTCGTGTCATTTATGTTTTATGTTTAAGACTGATGTTATTTCTGTTTAAGACGAGTATTTGTGTTATGTATGAATGGTTGACTTTTATTTCTGTGAAATGTTTTAATTAACTCTGATTTTCCGAATTATGTGAATGAGTAAATCCAACCTGCACGAAAGTAGGGTTACCGGGCTCGGGGGCCTTATAGGTTGGTATCAGAGCATAAGTTCGAGAGAATAGGCATCCTACATGCTTAGAATCAGACAGAGAATGGGGCGTTAAAAAGAAAAGAAAGAAGATGCCAGTCAGAGAATGCCTTGTGTCACTCTAGCAAACTTAATACGTGAAATTCCTTACATATAACGTAAGGATAAGTAAGGAAAGTTATATGAATTGTTAGTGATAGAATTGCTTGTTTGTATTTAAAATGTTTGATGTTCTAACTGCCTTAAGTAGAATCAAGCACAAGTTTACTCACGAAAGGAAGTATATAGGACACGGAAAGTAATGTGAGCAGCTAATCCCAGCTGACCACTACTATTACTTGCAGCTTTACTATCCTTGTACTAAATGGTTCCTCATGTGACGATGTTTGTGTGTTTCCTTTAGAAATCAGATGGCTGGTACTAAGACTACTGGACAAGGAGGACGCAAAGGGCGTTGTGGTAGGCCCCGTATCAACCCTGTACCCTCTGAAGAGCCGATTATTGAGCCTAGTGAAGACTGAAGCCTAACTGTACGTGAAGAAGAGTATCAGCTCGATCCTGCTATTCAAGTTGCGATCACTCAAGTTTTTGCTGCTGCAGTGAAGAATCTCCAATTAGACAAGTCTACTGAAAGCCGTACTAAGACTGCTGAGAAGACTGGTGAGAGTAGTAAGAAGGATATTGAGACTGAGAATGAGGTGTCAAGCGAGGTTCGTTCTGTGAAGATGAATGAGGGAAAGAGAGGCCGAGGTGGTTGCAACTACAGAACCTTCAAAGGATGTGACCCACCTCAGCTAACTGGTACTGGTGACGCAATCACTACTCTCTAATGGATAACAGCAATGGATAAGGTTATCCGCATTAGCAAGTGCCGTCCCGACCAAGCTGTGGGCTTCGCTACTCAGTCGTTCGGTGATGAAGCTATGTTCTGGTGGGAACTGTTGAACAAAGAAAGACTGCTGCTGAAATTAAGGCTATGAGGTGGGATGATCTGAGAGAGATGGTAATAAGGAAGTGTTGTGCTGATGCTGAGGTGGAAAGGGCTGAGATGAGGTTTCTGAACTTGAAAGCGGGAAAGATGACACACCACGAGTACACAACTGAGTTTAACCGTGTGTCAAGACTTGTGCCCGAGATGGTGAATACCGAAGCGAAGAGAATCAAGTGTTATGTCAGAGGACTTCTACAGAATGTCTGCACACTAGTCAAGGCGAATACACCTACTACTTTTGATTCCGCGGTCGAACTTGCGGAAATGGTTTATGATGACCTGGTAGTGAATGAGGTGGTGGTAGAGGAGAATAAAGAAAAGAAATGGGTTGCTCACACTAAGCGGCCCGGTACTCAGATGTGGAATCCCAAGGATAAGAAACAGAAGGCGTGGGAAAGGAAATCGTGTAAGACTTGTGGGAAAATTCATGGTGGTGAATGTAAGTGGAGTGCTGGTACTGATGTGTGTCATAAGTGTGGGAAGCCTCATGGAGGAGAGTGCAAATTTGGGTCAAACACCTATTATAAATGTGGGAAGGTGGGGCATTACGCTCATGAATGTAACACAAAACCCACCTGATACAAATGTGGGAAGACAGGTCATATGGCTCTAGAATGCACTAAGGGTAAAGCTGGAGGTAGTGGAAAGAGAGATGCTGAGAAGAATAGGACAAAGACAAGGGCTTACATGCTGACACAGGAACAGGCTAAACAGATTCCCGATGTTGTGACAGGTACATTTCTAGTAATAGTATTTCTGCTTCTGTTTTATTCGATTCAGGTGCTAATAGAACTTTCGTAGATGTAACATTGTGTAAGTTAGCTAAAATGACATGTAGTCGTGTGCCTGAAATGTTTATGGTAGAAACGGCTAGCGATACCTCTGTTAGGATAATGAGAATGGTTAAGGATGGTAAGATAGAATTAGAGAGACGTGAGTTCCCTGTTACTCTTTATCTAATGACCTTAGGAGGGTTCGGTGTGGTTTTGGGAATGTATTGGTTGTATGAGTTTGAGGCTCAGATAGTGTGTAAGAGTATAATGATAAGGTTAAAGTCCTTGGATGGTGGTACAATGACGGTTTATGGTGATAAGGAAAGTTCAGGGCTTAACGTCATTTCGATGACAAAAGCCGAGAAAATGTTAAAGCGAGGGTGCGGTGCCTTCCTGGCGTATGTTGTCGACGCTTCGGTGGAGGCGTAGGAAGTGAAAGATGTTCCTATAGTGTGCGACTATCCCGAAGTGTTCCCTGAGGACATTCCAAGATTGCCAACGGAAGGAGAGATAGAATTTCAGATTGAGTTAATACCAGGAGCACAGCCCGGCGCGAAAGCAGGCGCCATGTGAGATGAAAGAATTGATGTCCCAACAGCAAGAACTCCTCGACAAAGGTTTCATACGACCGAGCGTTTCCCCGTGGGGCGCGCCGGTGCTGTTCGTGAAGAAGAAAGACGGAAGCATGAGAATGTGTATCGATTATCGTGAGCTGAATAAGCTTACAGGAAGAATAGCTATCCGTTGCCACGGATTGACGACTTGTTTGATCAATTATGAGGTGCTAGCTAGTTCTGGCGGATAGACCTTCGATCATGTTATCATCAGTTGAAAGTAAAACAGGCGGACATTCCTAAAACAACGTTTCAGATGCGGTATAGGCACTACGAGATCCTCGTAATGTCGTTCGGTCTAACGAATGCTCCTGCTGCATTTATGGACATGATGAATAGGGCATGTCGGCCGATGTTAGACAAGTCGGTTATCGTTTTCATCGACGATATACTGATTCATTCGAAAAGTGAGTCTGACCACGCTAAGCATTTGAGAGAAGTATTGGAAGTTTTGAAAAATGAAAAACTGTACGCCAAGTTCTCGAAATGCGCATTCTGGTTGCGTGAAATGCAGTTTCTAGGTCACATAATCAATCCCGAGGGGATTACTGTGGACCCAGCAAAGATAGAGGCGATAAAGAATTGGAAGACGCTGCAAAACCCGACTGAGATACGCAGTTTCTTAGGGTTAGTTGGTTATTATAGAAGATTCATCCAAGGTTTCTCCAAGATAGCCGAACCGTTGACCGGTATGACCCGAAAGAATGTGGTATTCAACTGGGGTAAGTTCCAGGAAAAAGCGTTTGAAGAATTAAAAAAGAGGCTCATGCAAGCGCCAATTCTTGTTTTACCCGACGGCAATGAGGATTTGGTAGTTTGTGCTGACGCTTCGTATCAAGGGTTAGGTTACGTGTTAATGCAACGAGGAAAGGTCATAGTTTATACGTCTAGGAAATTGAAAGTTCACGAATGTACATACCCGACGCATGACTTAGAGTTAGCAGCTGTAGTACATGCTGTTAAGATCTGGAGACATTACTTGTATGGTACTAAGTGTACTATCTATACGGATCACAAGAGTTTGAAATACTTCTTCGAGCAGAAAGAGTTGAATATGAGACACTGAAGATGGCTAGAGTTGATTAAAGAATATGATTGTGAAATCAAGTATTGCCCAGGAAAGGCTAATGTGGTTGATGATGCTCTAAGCTGGAAGAATGAAGAAGTAATAGCAACAGTAAAGTCTTACAAGTTGATTGTAAATTCGGATCTATTTACAGAAATCAGCAAGGTCCAGACAGAGGTACTTGCAGATGAAGGGTTAATGAAGAAAGAGAGGATTTATGGGAAAAATACTGAGTTGATTGATAATACACAGGGTGTAAAGATCAGATTTGATCGAATGCGGATTCCACGCCATGGGAATCTCAGAAGTCGAATTATAGACGAGGCTCATAAATCTCGATATTTGATTCATACAGGATCCAACAAGATGTATCAAGACTTGAAGAAAGCTTACTGGTGGCCAGGTCTGAAGAATGAAGTGGTTGATTATGTCAGTAAGTGCTTGACTTGTTTACAAGTTAAAGCCGAACACCAGAAACTGTATGGGAAGATGCAGCCCTTAGAGATACCTGAGTGGAAATGGGAACACATCACCATGGACTTCATACCTAAGCTACTGCGTACAGCTAAGAATCATGATACCATCTGGGTGATTGTGGACCGTTTGACCAAGAGTGCCCACTTTCTGCCTATACGAGAGGCCATCTCATCAGAAACGTTAGCGAATGTGTTTATTAAAGAAGTTGTAGAGAAGCATGGAGTGCAATTGTCGATCGTATCCGATATAGATACCCATTTCACTTCCCGATTTTGGAAGAGGTTCCATGAAGCTATGGGAACTAGATTGAACATCAGCACGGCGTATCATCCTCAAACAAATGGGCAGTCTAAGTGGACTATCCAAACCCTTGAGGATATGCTACGTGCATGCGTGTTAGATTTTGCAGGAAGTTGGGATGATCATCTTCACTTAGCAGAGTTCTCTTACAACAAAAGCTATCATTTGAGCATTAGTATTCCTCCATTCGAGATGCTGTATGGTAGACGTTGTAGAACGCCGGTAGGTTGGGGAGAGATTGGTCAGAAATAGATCGGTAAAACCTCCTCGAGGTTCGATCAAATAAAAGCAAGAATGAAAGCTGCTCAGGTTCATCAAAAGTCTTATACCGATAAGCGATGACGACCGATCGAGCTTAACGTTGGCGACAACGTGATGCTAAGGTCTCGCCGTGGAAAGGTATCATTCGATTTACGAAGAAGGGAAAGTTGAGTCCAAGGTATATTGGACAGTTTAAGATCATAGCTCGTATAGGAGAAGTAACGTATAAGCTCGATCTACCTGAAGAATTGGAAGGGATTCACTCTACCTTTCACGTTCTCACTTAAGGAAGTGTCTCGCAGACAACACGTCTCACGTGCCGTTGATGGACATAGAGGTAGATGAGCAATTGAATAACATCGAGCAACCAATTGAAATCGCTAACTGAAAGGATAAACAACTTCGTCCCGAGGTTATTCCATTAGTTACGGTGATTTGGAAACAGCGCAAGGGATTTGATGCAACATGGGAAACAGAGGAGGAAATTCGTAGGTTCTATCCTCAGTTATTTATGTAATAGACAGGTTTCGGGGACAAAACCTTTTTAAGGGGAAGAGACTTGTAACGTCCTCGTTTCGGTAATAAATAAACGAACAAAATGTCGTGAATTTTATTTTAGTTATCGAATCGTGTGCGTCGTTTAAATTAATTAAATAATAAGATAGGATAACATTATTATGGTTAGTGGACTTAAACATATTTTTGGGCATAAAAGCCTTTGGGTCTTGCCTATTTAAACCCCTAAACCCTAAATCCATCTTTATCCTCATCATTCCATCATCATTCTTCCAATCATTATCACAACTATACACACACAAACCTCCTTTACACCTAACTTTCCAAATCCAATCATCCATCCTAGATCTAGTCCAATCACACCAAAGAGGTAAACATTATATTCGTTTTAATTCCTTTTCTTTTCGTTAATATTTATAACTAATGAACAAGCGAGCTTGAAAGTTAAACACGAAACAAACCGAGCCAAAATCGGTTTACACGAAATCAAATAACCATAATAATAACAATAACTTGAGAATTGGTAATAAGGAAAATAATGTAAGTGCATATGTATGTGCGATGAGCTCAACGGTCCCGGGTTCGAAAGCACGGACGAAAATGAAATCTGGATCCCAAAAAGCCCAGCAGGCAAGAAACCCGAACCACTGAACATAAAATGAGCAAAAAAAAAAAAGATTTCCCCTAACCCTTGCGCTGGCGAACACTCACGGACGGCCGTAAGTAAGGAACGCGAACCAGATCTAAAGAAAAACCCTCGTGCGACCCATCCTCGCGAACTGAACCGCATGATATGCGAATTATTTGTACCATTTGATTCGCACGTCGTGAGAGTAGGTTGTCGGAAAGGAGTTGCGCGAATCCTCTAATGCGACTGGAAATAGAAAGAATTCACATAGCCGTGCGAACCCCTTGGTACGCGAATCCTTTACACGACTTGAACTAATCTCGTGTGATTCGTAGGAAACCCTCGTGCATATGAGCAGTAGTCATACAACTCGACACACCCCTTACTCTCACCATCTTAGTCGCCGGAATGGAGCTGCAGTGGTGGCGGTGTGTGGCTGGAAAGGGGAGAGGATGGTGGTGGCGGCTAGGGTTGTAAGTGGTGAGAGGAAGAAGATGAGTGAAGGGGGGGGGGGGTAAGGGTTTATATACAGTATTATTGTAAATACTTATATAATAATAACAATAATAATAAATATAAATAAGATATAATATATATATATATATGTAAGAGTAAGACTTAAACGAAACTCGAACCCGAGACCCAACTCATTTGAAGACCCGTAACCCGTCTAATGAAAGGATGCTAGTTGAAGATGAGCCAAACACACACGAACCCGAACTCGTTTAAGAAAATGTTAACTCATAAACGCATTAAGGACATGAATTAATAGTAAAGAAGTAAATATAATATAAATATACGATACTAATAAATGAGGATTAAAGTGTATTAAATTAAAATAAACGGTTAAAGGAGAATACATGTCAGTTCAGTTAACTTAAAATTTAACCCCGTTAACTTTAGAGAATAAAGATCAAGAAAATGTAAAGTTTAATACGTGTATGTTATTAAACAGTTAGTCGGGCACAGTTGAAGAAAGGCATTACTATTAATTCGAAGAGGAATCGCCTACAAGTGAGTTCTTGCCCCTTCTATGTGTTATGTTTTCGGGGCTGTTTGCATACTACGATGTGTTAGACTAATACACGTACCTTAAATGGTAAGTGTATAGATATATGTTTGCGTATGAATGTGAATTATATGGATTGATTAACTAGTATGCACGTAGTTCTTATATTAGTTACGATTGAAGGAAGTAGAAAGGAAATGTAACGGAGGTAGAATTGTATGGTATGTTAGAGGGCACCGGGCCCTAATAATAACCGAGGCATGTAGGGACTAGACCCTTATAATATCCAATGTATGTAGGACGCCAGATCCTTATAACTTTAGAGGTATGTAGGGACTAGACCCTTATAATATCCAAGGTATGTAGGCACTGGACCCTTATAATATCCGAGGTATGTAGTCAGTAAGAAGCATGAATGTATGCATGTACCTTTGAATAATAGATGAACAGGTAAGTATTAATACGTATCTTCGGACACGTATTAGTAAGTAAGTGAATGTAATGTATGTTAATTATCTAGAACTCACTCAGCGTAGCTGACTTTTGGTACGCACACAAGAAAGTAGAATGAGACAAGTGGCTTGATGAGGACACGTGGCAATAAGAGGAAGACTAGCATCGCTATGAAGAAGATTCTCATGTCATTTATGTTTTATGTTTAAGACTGATGTTATTTCTGTTTAAGACGAGTATTTATGTTATGTATGAATGGCTGACTTTTATTTCCTCGAAATGTTTTAATTAACTCTGATTTTCCGAATTATTTGAATGAGTAAATCCAACCAGCGTGAAAGTAGGGTTCCCGGGCTCGGGGGCCTTACAGCTGTCGATTTTTGGTTTGAGTTTTGAGAAAGACATCAAGGAAAACGAAAAGACATGATGCGAAGTGGAAAAGGTTTGCAGGACATGGGGCGTAAATATGATATTTGAAGTAACAACCAAAAGAAACATTACATGAACATTCTGAAATCGGAATCAATCTATATAAATCATAAAAACAAATAAATTAATAAAATCGCGTGAAACAAGATTTAAAATTTAGATTGAAATATCCATGAAATATTTCATAGGTTTTTTTTGAATTATCATATGAATACCATATCAAATTTGAAATAAGAATATCCATAAACCACCATGGATTTTCGTATACCAATACAAACTATATATAAACAGTAAAATCGAACTAAAAATTGAGTGTTTATGTACCACCATGACTTTTCAAATTTTCAATTCAAACCATAAGAATAAATGAATATACAAATAAAGAAAACGAATTAAAATTCGGTATTCATTTATCACCATGACTTTTTGAATTTTCAATTCAAACCATAAGAATTAAATGAAATACAAATAAAAAATGAACTGAAGCGCGACTATTCACGTATTACCATGACTTTTAGAAATTTTAATTTTAAACCATAGTTATAAATGAATATATACCACAATATAAACAATTGAGTCTTTGGAATCATACGTTGAATGAACCACCATAACTTGTATGCAAACTTAAGAGTAGGAGTGTAACTACTTTCTATTCACAAAGGAAAACGGTCACGTTTGACGGCTTAAAGTTGTGGTCTTATGATATTTGGTGTGGTATGCTTTGGCCTAATAAGTTCCAGCAGCCCTTTCGAACCCTCCAGGTAAGCAACTAGTACCATGGTTAATTGGGATTTATACGTGTTGCTTATCCTTAGGTTTAAAACCTTGGTGTTAAGGGTTCGAAAAATAAGTGTGTCCCTCTTCTAGTTACCACATACCTGTCACATAAAACCATCTTTAAGGAGTACAAAATATCAAAATATCGAAACACAATTTGCTTCTAAATATCACAACTTTGTTGAAAAACCGAGAAAAAAACTATAAAATGAAATAAGCATAAGCTTTAGAGTTGTATGTGAGTATGTATACATGAGACATTATAAAATATATAAATATACTAGAAGCATATGAACAATCTTAAATCATGCGAGCACATAGGATATAGGGTATACATGCAGTTGGGGCCCTAAAATAAACTACAGCTATACTAGGTCGTCACGTCTAACCACCTATCTTATAGTTACGGCTCTGATACCAATCTGTAACACCTCGGCATGAAGCGAAATATGCCCGGGTGCAACGTACATATCATTCATAAGCTCGTAACACTATTAATAGTAACAATATAATTATTTTATTTCATAAATTCGCAAGTACACAATTAGTTTGATAATAAGACAATTACCATTTCATCATAATAAAACAAATATTATTCCTTATTTAAATATCCTAAAGTCAACTAATGATCTTCGTCCTTAGCACATCATTGAACTCAACCTGTAACACGTTTAAAATAATATATTTTCGTCAACAACACAAGCTGGTGAGCTTTCATAATTTTTGCGTATGTATATATATATATATGTGTGTGTGTGTGTGTGTGATTCTATAATCGTCATGTGTTATAAATTCAAACATAAAGTAAATGAAAACAAATAATGTCGTCCTCACGTTCCTTTGGCGGAGGCCATAGTAATAGGGGAAATAGGAACCACCAAGCATAACAACCGAAGTCAAAGCGTTAGGCGGCGCAGGTACGTCCCGTCGGACCCTCCCACTTCGTGTTTGGGTTTGCGATTGCGTCTCAATATAAAAACAGTAAACACGTTGCACATAATGCATGCATACATCATAAACAATATGAATGAATAACAACAATACGAACGATATAATGTGAATCAGACGAGTTTGGTTCGATGAGCGGTCCTAGAAAATATTCCTAGATTCAATGAGATCTGAAAGGCAGAAGAAAAAAACGAGAAAATAGATGGTTCAGTTTGGACTTTGGAGTTTTAATTTGAATCAAAAATATATATTTCACTAAAAGTGAATTTTAGTCTTTTCGTCGTAAAACTTAAAAGTAGATTAATTTTAATAATTATGAAGAGTCGGGTTATAATATTTCTTAGTCACATTAATAAGTTGGACTCGTTTCGAGAAGAATCCGAAACAGGTCTTAAAGTATAAAAACGAGTTTAAGCGAGTGATTTGTTTCCGGTCGGACCCGAACACAACTTTTATGCCGGGTTTATTTCCCTCTTAATAAAAATATTACTTTGGAGAAAATGAAAGAATTCATTTTTAGATGTTGGATATAAAAAATAACTCAACAAAACCAAATAAATACATAAGCGAGTCAAGTTCGTTTTTTATGAACTAATACTAATGTTAAGTTAAATTTAACATAGCATTAAGTTTTTAAATGATGGAAACATGCAGAAATCCAACACAAACATACCCCATGATTGAACACAAGGATAAAAAGAGAAACTTGAAACTTTGACAGTTTGACTTTTAGATGTCAAATTTGAGCAAGAACACCAAATTGAGAGAATAACAAATAATTCTTAGTAAAATGAGTTGTGGTAAGTTGGATGAGAAGAAATGAAGCTAAATTCATAGGAAATTCGTAGAAAGGTGTTTCATTTGGTATAAATTAATCAAAAGAGTTTAATTGTGTTGAATGATATTCAAAATGGGAAATTAACTCTAATTCATGAACTTGTAACATAGAAAATGGGATCAATATTGTTTATGATCTCATATAATGCTCACATAAAGCATAAATATCTTAAAATTGCTTTAAATTGGGAGTAATTGCATGATTTGAATAAATAAATAAACACAATTAAAGCCTGTAGTATAGAACTTATGATAGATTAAGAGAAATAAATGTATAAAATGCATAATAAGAGAAATAAAGTTATAAAGTTATGAAATGAAACTTGCAATTAATTGTATAGAAGTAGTTAATTTAACATCATAAATTAAATACACATCTACGGAGCCGAATTTTATTGAAATTCTAAAACGGGATAAGTTTTGGGTTTGAAAAATGACGAATGTCATAATTCATCTAGAGATACATGAGTTATGTGTAATATGGTTTAGTTATATTTTCTCTATATAATATTGAGAGTTATTCAATATTAATTATTGCGTGCTTACCTTGTGTGAGTTATATCAATTCGTACTTGAATAGGTATCAAAGCTAAGTTCAAGAAATCGAAAATCGAGTTAACGAAGATCAGCTGCTAAGGAGTTACGAGTCGGCAATCGGATTGTAAGTGATTATCGGTGGTAGGCAGCGAGGAGGTCGTTCGTGTGGACGACAACTCGGAACAAGTTGGATTCCGTTTGAGGCTTTTCTAGAAGACTATTGATGATTTTCTGGTGAGTTTATATATGTGATCAGAACTCGGTTCTGGCAGCAAGGGGTTGGTTACCAGCAGCGTAACAAAGTTCTTGTTTATTGATTGGAAAATTGGTTATGTGGTTTAATATTTTTGTGATGAAGAATTATATTAGGTGACACAAAAGTTAATAAAAAAGAATTATTTGAAGTACGAGGCTACAAGCATCAGGAGTTTAATTCTTTACTAGTTTTTTTCTAACGTAACAGTAAGAAAAGAAAACAAAAGTCAACATGGTTTTGTACGTGGTTTGGTTTTTCGAGAGGCATTTGTAACCGAATTTCTCGAATAGACGTGTTTGTTTGTGTAGGGCTGCGAAGGCTCAAAACCCTAGGGTTGTGTGGGTCAACCATGGAAAGGAATACATTGGAGCAAGTCTATCGATTGAAAGCTTGATCACCTGCAATAGGTGTGGAGTTACTAGAGCGATTCGGAGTAGTACGACGTGATACCAGTGTTTTCCTTAGTGATTCGGGTGACGCGGTGTGATACCACTGAAGAAGAAAACTGTCAATCCGTGATAGATTGATCACATATTGAGAAGTCGGTTGTGTGAAACAATCAAGTTTGCTGTGAAAGCGAGTTTAAGAAGAGCTGATCTGTGACGTAGTAAAGTTGGAAATCGGGTGACCCATGAAACGAAATCAAGACGCGAAGCTAACTAGTGAGAGACCGATCCAAACTTGTGTGAAACAAGTTGTGGAAGTAAGGGCTGTCCTCCAGCCTTCAAAGTTCGGGAACGAAAGAAGATCAAGAAAGATTAATGTTCGCTCAATTAGATAACCGAAATCGTAGCCAAAGGAGTGGATATGCGAGTTCATATGACAGAGTGAGTGGTCGGGGACAGGGTCACAGAAGTAGTCGAGTTCGGGAGATTCGAAAGAACACACTATGGATCAAGAGGAGTTCCTGGATGTCAAGACCGATACGATGAAGACCAAGATGATAAGGACCAAAAGGGCTGTCAAAGCCGAGATGATCAAGATCATAGGTCAAGTCACACATGTCAAAGGAGGTAAGTTTAAATAAAAACCACCTATTTCAAGTCAGAAATTAAAGGGTGATTATGGGATGTAATTTCAATCTTAATAGGCCCGTCACGTGTAGGTGACGGGGTTGGACCTATTAGACCCGTGTGATTCATTAATGATGTAATGGATTTATATGGTTGCAATTAGGGTTTTATTATATTTGGTAATGTCTTGTCTAAAAAGTTAGGTTACTCTACATAAACCGAGTTATGGTTAAACATTAGAGACACACACGAGATGCAACCGAGTTAGGGTTCATCTAGAAATACACGAGTTATGTCTAATAGAGGTTTTTAAGTTATATGTCTAATAGGGTTTTTTAAGTTATATTTCCTTTATATAATATCTGATGGTTTGAGAGGATGTACAAAGCAACCAAAAACTTTAAATATTTCGTTTATATATGTTTAAGATATTAGCCCCACGTAGGATCCCTACATAGTAATGCACCTAAACCATCTTTCTTCTCTACAAAACCTTATTATAACATACCATCGACTCAAACAAACATTTGTGACATTTTAGTCTATTACAACAATCAAGGCTCTATCATATATAAAAAAATATACATTTGTATCAATCATAGTGTAGCAAAAAATGGGACCCAAACTGGTGGTTCCGCTCCATGCGGGAGCCATATGGCGGGAAAGGCTCGGTTCCGCTTTTAGAACCGCCATAGCGTGCACTATAATTGGTTGCACCGCCCTCTACGGACCGCATCACGTCCGGCTCCAGATTCAGTACCCTTCGGTGGCTTACGTGACCGCCATATTAATTGTTTCTGATGCAACACTTGGCACCACTTTAAGGGGCTCATGGCACGCGTTTTGTGCCACCGCACTAGTGGTCCCCTCGGCGGTGTTGTGTCTTTCCGTGGTGGCTCCAACCAGATTTACGGAGGCGGGTGCGGCGGCCGCGGTGACGTTGAGTGCGTTTGTGGTATCCGTGCCAGAGCCCCTCCCGTTATTAACCAAACGTATTGCGTATGTACAATTGGTGATTATTTATGTAGGTGTGGTGGTTCGGGGTAGTCAAGCCGGCCCAGTGACTCACCCGGTACATATTGCGGCATGCACTGCACTTGGGGCCACTGGTTCTGTCTTGGCTTTGATGTTTCCTTACCCTAGGTTGGCTGTGCGAGAGGTATGTACGTTTTATTTAAATGCAATGTCACTTTTAATACTGGCGTTTAACCTGTGTTTTGGAGCATGAGTTTGAAAGCAATCATCACATCACATCACATCACCCCTCACATATGCGAATTTTATGCTTTAAAAAACTAGACTAAATATCTAAGTTTTAACGTTAGTTGTTTTAAAAATTGCAAAAGAGAAGTCGTCGCCGTCTATCAATTATAGAATAGACAAAATTACAGAGATTTCTTTAAATATTTTAATTAAATTTGATTTTAAAAATAAAAGGTATTTTGTTTTTAATCTTTAAGAAAATTTAATATAATTATTAAAATTTTTTTAATTAAATGAGTAAAATGATTAGTTTGCCCTTATATTATAGGCACATAACCTGACTTAATAAGAAAACTAACAGGATTAGTGACAAAGAACAAGCGTTGTTGAATTTGGAAACATAATAAGTAAAACAGATCAATTTTAAAGATAAATGATAAACATTGAAATTCAGTTAAAACATAAAGGACCATTTCTATAATTCTATCTATAGAATATTAGTGTAACTTATGACTCTGTTTTTTTTTCTTTTCTCAAATTACTTTTTGATATCAAGTTTTAGTCAACATGTAAATTTAACACAAGTTGAGTCTCTGATTGAATATGATTTAACCTATGCCATGTATGACGCCTTTGGATTGTAAAACCACCGTGTCGTCTTATATATGTGTTAACGGATTCGGGTCAAGAGACTAGTTACATTACTAAACATGCCAAATTAATGTATTCAAAAATAGTCAATAGTGGGTTCAGTCAACATATATGTGGCTAGTGGATAGTGGTACGTGGTGGCTAGAGCTATTGAGAAGCTCCACGCTCAGCGCTCGCTCGTAAAAGGCTTGTTCAAAACATTTGTGAGCAAATAAACCCATATTTTAATATATATATGTAAAATATACCCCAAGTTTTAATAGATGTAAATTCTAATATCTGTAGTGTATAATTTATGTATCATAAACTTGCAGATAAAATTATTATTTTATTGTTTATATATATATATGAAAAATATTTTGAGAACCTTGTTGAGTTTTAAAAACTTAAGAACTTCATTCTTAATCACACATTTAATTAAATAGATTAGATTATGTGGTTGAAATTAAATGTGATTAAAAAATTAAAGTAGGATAGGGAATAAATATGTACAGTGATTACACAAATTTAAACGTTCGTTACAAATATGTTATAAGTCGACTGGGTACGTAAAAAATTCTATAATTTTTTTACGTATATGTAACTTACATATATTACATATGTGTAAAAAAAATTCAAAAAAAAATTGTTACGTTGAGTTCTTTCGAGTTTTTAAAATTCAAAGTGGGTCTCATTTGAAATCTCCCCTATATATATATATAAACAAAAACCTTAAAATCCTACGTGTCGCGATGTGGTCGCTCCCCCCCCCCCCCCTTTTATAGAAGCCCCAGATTGCTTGATTTTTAAATGGAGGCTTCTCATTGATTTAACCCAAATTCACGTGTATGGATCTTTCCAAAACCAGATAGCTCTTAAACGGGTTATAACATCTCATTAAATTGAAAATTAATCTTACCAATTATTTGATATGAAAATCCTATAAAATAGGGGTATACTAAAATTTAATATCCAATTCAAAAAGAAATAGATATTATTTATAATTAATAAGCAATTTTATAGTAAAAAACATAAGCGGGTCATGGATCACCAAATCCAGATAGCTTTTAAACGGGTTATAACATATCATTTATTTATGAAACCTTTTCATCATCAAACACTAAGTATATTATTAACTTTCTTATAATAAAGAAAATTAAAATCCAAAAAATAAATATTAAAAAACGAAAAATATAAAACAACCATTCTCTCAGGCCATCAGATTGCTTTATTTGTAAATGAATGTTTCTCACGCATTTGACCAAATTCACGAGTAAATATCTCACTAATCCCGGATAGCTCTTAAACAGGTTATAACATCTCATTATATTAAAAATTGATCTCATAAAATATTTGATATGAAAATCCTATAAAATAGGGATATACTAAAAATTAATATCCTATTTTATTTAAAAAAATATATATTATTTATAATTAAGAAAAAAATTTATAATAAAGAAAATAAATGGGTAATGGGTATCACCAAACCCAAATAGCTTTTAAACCGGATTATAACATATCATTTATTTGTGAAACCATTTTATCATCAAAACTCAAGTATATTAATTATTAACTTTCTTACGATAAATAAAATTAAAATCCAAATATACATATATAAGTATTAAAAACGAATAATGTAAAACAACCCCGTAATACAGGGGATAAAATCTAGTGTGTGTGTGTGTGTGTGTGTGGTAAGGATCCTAAAAGAACCCTTTGTAAATTGAGAACTTTGAGAGCTATTTTAAACCACTAAAAAAACCTTTAAAAAAATTTTAAAAAATTATAAACCAAAAAAAATGAAAATTTTAAAAAAGTAAAAAAATCCAAAATTCTTATATTTCATTCTGGTTTCATAAATAAAAACACAAAAAAAAATTAATTAATTCGTATTATACCTGTACACATGTGTATAATTTCATTTAATCTCTAGTTTAACGTAATATACACATATGTATATTATCATTTACCTTAAATTATACATATATATAAAAAAAATATGTGTGTACATATATGTACATATTATACATATATGTATAATTTTGCTAAAACCGAGAATTTTTTTCTGTTTTTTTATGCAACCGGAATAAAATATAAGAATTTTTGGTTATTTTACTTTTTTTATTTTTATATTTTATGATTTTTTTTATTTTTGGGTTTTTATGATACAAATTGGTTCTCATAGTTCTCAGTCCCCAAAAATTTCTCTCATGATCCTAATCGTATATATATATATAGACATGTTTAAGAGGGAACTCAAAAAAAAAAAAGAAACTGGGGAACTCTTCATTACATGTAAAAAAATATAAAAAAAAATCATTTCATGTAAAATACACATTTTTGCATAAACTTTTTACATCTTTTTATATATAAACACATGTGGAAGCCGTTTAAAGAAAATCGGTTAAAAAACGATAAAAAAAATACTTTTTACAAAAAAATTTTTTATTAGAAAGTCTTCTGCATGTATTTATAAACAAAAAGTCCAAAAATGTTAATGTCGAAACTAATTTTTTACATGTGAAATCGAGCTTTATGTTATTATTTTACATGTAAATAAAAAGTTCCCGAAGTTTCCTACTTTTTTTAGTTTCCTCTTGAACTTGCCCATATATATATTTAGGAGAGGGAATTTTGAGAACCTTGTTGAGTTTTAAAAAATTAAGAACTTCATTTTTTACCACACAATTAATTAAATAGATTAGATTATGTGGTTGAGATTAAATGAGATTAAAAAATTAAAGTAAAAGAAAGAATTAAGACATATAGTGATTACACAAATTTAAACCTCCATTACATACATGTAATAAGTAGACTCGGTGCGTAAAAAATTCGGTAATTCTTTTATATATATGTAACCTACATATATTACGTATGTGAAAACTTTATAAACTCATTCTCAACCACATATTTTTAATTAAAGTTTGAATCTTTTGGTCCACAATTAAAGTTAATAAAAATTGTAAATACAAATATAACTTTTTCTCTCATCTGAAAACATATATAAAAGTTAGTAAAAAATGTTAAAAAATAGCAAAACAATTTTTTTTATTTTCGATGTTTTGTATTAAATGTAACATCATATATTACGTGTGTGTAGAAAAAAAAACGATGTTACATAGGGTTTTCACGAGTTTTCACAACTCAAGTGAGTTTCATTCTATACTTCTCCTATATATATATATATATAGAGAGAGAGAGAGAGAGAGAGAGAGATAGATAGATAGGTAGGTTCAGTACATATATACATATATACATACATACATACATATGTATATGTGTGTATATATATATACAGGGGAGGAATAATTTGAGAATCTTGTCGTGTTTTAAAAACTTAATTTTTAACCACACATTTAATTAAATAGATTAGATCATGTGGTTGAGATTAAATTTTATTAAAAGATTTAAATAGGAGAGGGAATAAAGATGTACAGTGATTATACTTTAAACGTCCATTACATCTATGTAAAAAGTTGACTCGTTGCGTAAAAAGTTATATAATTTTTTTACGTGCATGTAACCTACATATATTACATATATGTAAAAAAAATTCAAAAAATTTTTTTTACCTTGAGTTATTTCAAGTATTTAAAACTTAAAGTTATATATATATATATATCAACTAGTATTAACACCCCCATGTTGCGGGAGTGTAAGCCATGTATTACATAAACACTCCACTCGAAAACATAAAAGTTTTTACCGTCACCATCGCCTTCGCTCACCATCCCCTCTTCACGACCACTAACTTTCATGAACCATTAAGAAAATCGAACAATAGTTAATGTAAAAAACGTTGAACCACGCACACCCGTTGTGTCGTGTTAACACTCAAAAATTAGCCCGAATGTGAAATATAGAAGATAATAACTAAGTCAATAAAATCTGCGCATTGCGTCGGGACCGTTAAACGAGAAAAATAGACATGTACACGTTTAACTATACAAATACGTTGCACCGTGTTAACTCCCAAAATTTAGACCGAACACTAAACAAGAAATTGTAATAAGACAAAAAGCATAGGGACCAAAGTGGAAAAGTGTAGGGGTGTTTAGCCCGAAACTTAAAATATATAAGTTAATAACTAAGTCTACTTAAGATCTGCGTGTTACGACAGGATCGTTAAACAGGAAAAATAGGCATAAACAGGTTGAATTATACACTTGCATTGCAGCGTGTTAACTCACAAAATTCAGACCGAAACGTTAAACAAAAAATAGTAAAAGATAAAAAGTATAGGGGACCAAAGTGGAAAAGTATAGGGGACCGAAACAGGTTTGATGAGACCCATACCCGTGAATTCGGGTCAAATCCATGAGAAACCTTCATTTACAAATAAAGCAATCTGGTGGCTTGAGAGAATAGGGAGGCTTCTTCTACATTTATATTTAAGATTAAGTATATATATATATATAGGATCAGGATAATATGAGAACTTTTTGGGAATTGAGAACTATGAGAACCATTTTGGACCACAAAAAAACCCAAAAATAAAAAAAATCATAAAACAAAAAAATATATAAAAATAAAAAAAAGTAAAATAACCAAAGTTCTTATTTATCATCCCGGTTTCTAAAAAAAATCTCGGTTTAGCTAAATTATACATATATGTATAATATGTACACATATGTTTTTTTTTACATACACATTTGTATAATTTAAGATAAATGATAATGTACATATGTGTACATTATGTAACTAGAGATTAAATGAAAGTATACATATGTGTATAGGTATAATATGGATTAAAAATAAAAAAAATCGTTTTTTTTAATGAAACCGGAATGAAATATAAGAATTTTAGCTTTTTTTACTTTTTTAAAATTTTCGTTTCTTTTTTGTTTTATAATTTTTTAAATATTTTTCTAAAGGTTTTTTTTAGTGGTCCAAAATAGTTCTCAAAGTTCTTAATTTGCCAATTGTTCTCTTAGGATCCTTACCCTATATATATATATAACCTAATCCTATATATATATTATGTTTAAGACATATAAAAGTTTGTTATAAATAAACCAGCTCGAGCTTTTTACAAACGGTACTAGAGCTCACAACATTCTCGCTCATCTACATAAACAAGCCAAACCGAGCTGCCTCATTTATCTTATAACACAAACCGAAAGTGTGGGTAATGTTAATTGGATTCACGTTTACCTAATATTTCTATATTAGGATATGATGTGTTTAACCCATTTTGTTGTTAGGATATTGAGTTACTTGGATTCAAGCTAGTTTTCCTAATTCTAAGAAGTGATTTAGAAGTACGTTTTGTTTTTAATTGGTAACATTGTACTTGTAGGTGAAGAAGCAATTAGAATCATATGCAGAAAATGCATCACAAAGAAGCAATCTTTATTTAAAAGCATTCTTGAGTGAAAACCAATCAACAGCATATGATCTCATTTCTCAAGCTGAACCCATTGCTCAATCAGGGACCAACCTCCTTGACCACGTCAACCGAACCCTGGTAACCACAACACCACCCTGGTGCCCCAATCCCATGGCTAGTCTTTGCAACCAAAACATCTCACTTTTCTTTCTTATTATCAACAGGAAGGCATAAAGTGGGAAACGAGTCGCACCGGAGACTTCAAAAACATGGAAACACCGATAATCGGGATGAAAATGGCATTATACGCCATATCTTCATTTCCCGTCACGATTGACGAAAATATAAGAACCGTCTTGCAAAGTACCCGAGTTAAACAAATGCTAAAACTCGAGCTCGGTGAATGTTTTGTACCTTTTGAAGATGCGATCACCGTCCCCGAAGGGAAAGATGAACTATTCAACACACCCCTCGACACTCTCGTTAACATTTCACCAACCCACGAAAACCTGCCGTGTGTTTCTTCTTATCATGCTTTGAACTCCTTATAAACAGCCAAAACACAGACCCCAAAACCGAGTCAAAAGTTGAGCACACGTCAGGTCAATCGAGTACTGACCGGCTCATGTTTGCTTTAAAGTGCTCGATCGCATTAGGTCTAGCGGTGCTTCTCGGCATGTTTTTTGACAAAAAGAATGGTTATTGGTCCGGGCTCACCATTGCCATAAGTTTTGTGGAAGGAACACTACCGATTTTCACCGTTGCTAATAACCGAATAAATGGCACCGCACTCGGTTCAGTGTACGGTGTGCTCGGTAGCATTCTTTTACACCAAGTTCCGGAAATAAGATTCATTATTCTTCTACCGTGGATCGTTTTCACAAGCATGCTGCAACATAGTCAAATGCTGGGTGAAAGTGGCGGCATCGCGGCTGTGATCGGGGCACTTTTGATACTAGGCCGAAAAAACTACGGCCCACCAAAAAAATTCGCCATCGCCCGATTAACCGAGGTTTCAATCGGGCTTTTTTGTATGGTTTTGTTGGAGGTTGTACTTCATCCTGTTCGGGCTGCAACTAAGGTCAAACTTCAAGTTTCCCGATGTCTCTGGACACTAGATGAATGCTTGAATCAAATAGCAAGTACTAAAGAAAACATCAAGAAACTGAAATCCGAATTAGACCGGGTAAGGAATTTGATTAATATCGCGAATTCGGAGCCGAGCTTCTGGTTTCTACCTTTTAAAGCTTCTTGTTACGAAAACACAAAAGATCGGTTATCAAAGATGGTTCATCTGATGGAGATAATTAGTTATAACATCAAGTTTATTTCAAGCTTGTCACACGGCTGTGAAGGTGGGTTGAAAGAGGTTAAAGAACACATCAATGGGAATTTGGAGATTTTGAAGCAAAGCACTAGCCCAAGTGTCAAGTGTCTGCAAAAGATCATGTTTGGCCAGCATTTACAAGAGAGTGAAGGGTTATATGACTTGGAGTCAGGAAGTCAACCAGCTGAAGAAGCTAGGAAAGTTTTGAATGGTTTTGTTCATGGGTTAGCGGAAGTCATGGATAAGATAAGAAGTGAAGACGAGTGCAAAAGAAAACTGGTTATTCACTTGAATTCTTTAGGGTTTTGCATTGGGAGCCTCGTGGGAGAAACGATGGAGATTGAGAAATGCATCAAAGAAATTATTCGAAGTGAGAATCCTGAACCGCAAGTGGAGTTTGATAAAACTATGGTACAAGAACAAGAATGAACATCAAATGCAAAAGATTATAATTTGATGGCATTCAAACGTGTGTCTATATTAACGTTTTCAACTCCAAAAAAACTTTATATATAGATATAGTATGATGGGTAAAATAAAATCAAAATAATATATTGGTGTTGTAGTATGCTTGGTTGCTACTAAAGTATAGGTTATAATAAGTTCAAAAGTTGTAATAAACAATTTTTTTTCTTAACAATTGTGATGAAAAGGACACAAAATCTTGTTTCGATTTAGGACTCCACGTTCGTTAAACCGAAAACAGAAACAAAATAAGGTTGAGATCCATGTCACGAAAAACCTTATTTAAACATGAAAATTATAGTATCATGTTATAAATACAGATATCTTAAATTAGCTCAAAAACAGCCAATTTAATGAGTCATGATCTGAACTCATGATCCAGAACACAACAAACAATAATCTTCAACAATAAAAAAAATACAACTTACTTCGGGCATCGATATTCCATTCAACTTATGTTCGTTTCGGACGAGGTTTGATTCGTTGCAAAACTCAACATAGAACACAAACAAAATAGTTACAACTTATATTAGACACACACTAGTAGAAAAAAGGCCTTCATTTTAATAACATGTATACCGTGACACGCAATATTTTATAACATGCAAATATGCATGTCATTAAAAAGGATCATATTTTTAAAAACTTAAAAATTTATTGATGTGGATATATATCCTATAAGTGATTGATTATCTTGTTATGAATAATAATTATTATGGTTATCAACACCTAAAAATAGATTTGGCTTCTTCTCTAAGTTTCCTCATCCCTATATAATATTCTATTATATCTCATTGTATTCTACACATAATTAATGAAATATCATCTTTCTCCCTCTATCTCTTTCTCACATGTTTGCCTATTAGGCTAGTTTCACAACACGTTATCAACACGAGTCTCTCAATTATTAATATCCTCCACCACCACTCTCAATGTTCAAGACATCGTCATCGGCCCTTGTAGGTAAGGTAATCTTTGAATCTGGTTAGCAAATCTAATTTCTCTCATTACAAACAAACTAGTTAAACTTTAATATATTGGGCTGGGTTTATATGCGATTGATTTCTAAACATAGAAACTAGATTCTTGAAATTACAATTTTTATTATGTCGAACTTTTTTTTGTTTAGAAAACACTTATTATTGTGGAGCCCTTCTAATTAGCCCAATTTTTTTAGTCTCATAAATCATAACGAATATAAACATAATTGATCAGTCTTTCTTTTTTATTTGTTTACTTTTCTTTAAGTTGTAATCAAACAAAAAATTTTTTTATTGATTACTATTAATCATCTTTTATTATTCAATGAATATTGATTGACGGCTAGGGTTCGCAATTAGGCTCTAAAAGAAAAGAGAGGGTGCATTTCCTTTTAATAGAAAGTGTTATTCCTCAATGTAATATCTTGTTTATATTTCTACAAGAATAAATGAGTAGAGTCGAGATAATTGTTTGTTTAAAATTGGATAATAATTGCATCTTATTTATATTTTCTACAAAAATGTTGGTAAATTAAAAAGTTAATTTATAATAAGACTTTATTATTAGTTTTCATGCTTATGCGTACATACACAATGCAAGATTAATTTAGTGGAAGGTCTTTTTAAAGTAAAGCATGATAAAAGTATGTTTTGACTATAAGTATCTTTGGTATCTTTGATATTCATGCATAATTTGTATTATTTATAATAAATTGTGTGTGTTAATTGAACAGAACATGTTTCAACACATAAGATGCAAATGTGCTTTCATAATTTACTGTCTACACATGCATAACATAGAAAATGTATATATAAGTTTGTTGTCCAATAACACTTTATTGGTTTCAAATCGTTATTAATTTATAAAAAAATCAAGCGATTTCCGAGTAAAGTTA
>NW_027500329.1:0-84351 GCF_021521415.1 Bidens hawaiensis
AGAAGATAATTCTTAGATTAGGGTTTTCTTTGTAATTTCTACGGACATTATTTGAATATGTAATATTTTGACTTAAGAATATGTAAATTTGATTTGATTTGATGTGTATTTTGACTAAGCGTAACTAACCATAGAGGTGTTTTGGGACAGCTGAGGTGTTCCAATCTAAGGGGAGATTGTTGAGTCAAAGATTTGACTTAAAGGAAGTCTAAGGAAGATTGGAATCTTCTCAACCTCCTCAGAAATCGCTAAGTATAGAACCGAGCACACTTGGACATTCGAGCAGGGTATTACTTGTCCTAACAAGGTATTTTGTCAATCGGGCAAGGTTATCTTCTTGAAGTCTGTTAATCCGAGCATGGTTCACTTCATCTAGCAAATGTGTTCTTCAAGCCGAGCACAGTTTTCTAACTAGCAAACCCTTGGCCAAACCAAGCTTGTGAAGCCAAGTATTTGGAAGATCTAGCAAGGTTTGATTAATAATCAAAAGTCCGAGCATGCTTGTTGAAAGTAATCACAAAATACCCTAAGTACTTTCTCTAGCAAGGTTCAACCTCAAGCAGGCTACAATGCTATCAGGAGAGTTCAAACAATGTTACCAGCACACCTTGGTTTGCTTAATAAGTTATCTTCTAACAAAAGTTTGAAGGGACTCATGAAGAACAGTTTGCTTGTAGGACCATATCGAGCAAAGTTTTCTACAGTCAAGAAGACTGAAGTCTGCTAGATGAGTATTTTCTTTGGAAAATACTCTAAGTAAAGTCTACCCAGAGAACTGTTCACGAGCACACTTCAAGGTTACCAGGTCTACTCGTAAAGGATAAAAGGCACGAAGCCTACTCAGAAAAGACAAATGTTATAAAGTCTACCCAAAAGACCTGTTTTACACTTAGTATAGTTTTGAATATGTAGTTTGATTATGTACCAATCATTAGGGTTTCTAGAAGGAATGACAACTGTCAAGTGGTAGCAGGCCTATAAACAGAATAATTTAGGGCACGCCTCCACAGAGACAAGAGCAACGGATTAGACATACTTTACACTTTTCATACCTAAAGGAATATTTCCTGATTAAAGTGTGACGGCTGTCATAGGATTGTACGGGTAAACTTTCCAAACAAGAAACCCTAATCGATTAACATTTGTATGAATCATTTATATAAATGGAAATCTTTTGAGTGATTGTTTGTGTCTGTTACATTAATTAATCCTTAAGCAACAACTCTATTTGTTTCTGATTCCGCCGTTAACAAACAGTTTTCTTACCCAAATTAGCAACCGTCATTAACCTTCTTGTCGACACATTTATTGTGTGGGTTATGACTTGATTGTGAGTGTGAGCGATATATACGGGACCGACAATAAATCTAGACTATCCTAATGCTAGACCACTAGACAGGCAAGTGTACCTATCAACTGTAGTAAAGCCTAACGAAGTCCGGATGTCTAACCCATAGGATACTAGCGACACCTAAACTAGACTCTGACTTATATAAACTTAATTAATTGATTTTTATGTTTTTTATAATTAAATATAAACTAAATAATACTTACTCTAAAACTAGACACGGACAAATCGGTTTAGAACTCAAATAGGGGAAACAACTACCTAGGTAAGGAATCCTACTTGTCAACTCGTAAACTCTCAGAATTGGATTTATGATTGGTATCGTATTCTAAAAATATGAAATTTAAGGAATAACTAAAGTACGCTAGATCTCCTCCCGGTCTCACCAACAATACCTAAGAGCCATATATATCATGTAAGCTCAACGGTTTATCGGATCACCTCCCGTCTCACCTTACCTAACTATGCTAAGGTACCCAAAGATTAAATCACCTCCCGGTCTCTCTAATCACAATATACCCTGAGGCATAAAGGAGTATTCTTATTGAACTTGGTTATAATTCGGATATGTAAGAACATAATGGAACTAGGGTAACTCACTCCCGTGCAATCACTACCCAAACCCGCAAAAGACCAAAACAGACGACACTTAATTACCTCCCGGTCTCTCAAGTGATAGAATATAAGGTATCTCTAATTTCTCAATTACCATTCCTATGGAATACAATAACAATAAACCATAAACTAGTTGTAAACACACAGTAAAAAACCTAATACGCATCCATACATGAAAGACATTCACAAAAACGCATATGGAACAATAAATTGATAATAAATTAATACCAAATACGCATATGCATCACAACCAAATAAAATAAACACTTTACCAAAGAACCAACCAATTATTAATAATTCAAAAATGAAAATAAAACGAGTCTAACAAGTATTCATCCAAACTCAGACAGTATAAGAAGTTTAGCCAATCATAATTACGATTGAAACAAAGATTATATATATTTATTGCGGTTCATCGTAAAAAGATATAAATATGATTGAGCTACTAGCCTGGAAGCTTAAATTAATTGAGCTGTAAGCCTTCTTGCTTAAATTGATGGACCACCTAGCCTGCTTGCTTCATTCCTTTTAAAATTGGTCGTGAGACTTTTTGACGTGCCTGCGTGTGTGCTTGCTCTCTTTCTGTGCTTTCGTTAAACCTCAAAAGGGATTTCCCCTTGATTCGCGTCCACCACCCATAGGGTCAAAACCCTTTCTTTATATTCCTAGGTTAATTAGTCCACCGTCATTGTTTTATTGTGAGCCAATAATCCACATTATGTTTGTATGGGCTGGAATTCAAAACAATAACATAAGCATGAAAATTATTATTTGGCATAAGTATTATAGAAAACTTACGTAAGTTTTCATTCACATAAATTGAAAAAGTTTTTTAATTACTGAATTTTAGAGGATTTATTATTTTTCAATAAAAATATGCTCTTTTTTCATGTAGTTTATATAGTTCAAATATAAACTAATTATGGGTGATATTTAGTAAAAATTAACTCAAAAAGAATTTAAAAGTGTAGGAAATAGTTATAATATTTATATATAATTTAACTCATATCAAATATCCCCACACTAAAACCTCTTTTCATCACTGAAAAAGTATTTTGCAATGAATCAGAATTCGAAACTGATCTTTAAAACATATATGTTATCTTTTAAGCACGGATAAAAGCAAAAACCGCGATTGCCGATATTGTTATCCACTTAAACCCGGCCACCAGCCTATCAAGCCCCCAATTGCATTAAGCGTTTTAAGTTCAAAAACCACCGCTACACCTACCCCATATCAGACAAAGAGAGCTAGAAAAGCTAGAGTCAAAGCAGACTGGTTTGACAAATCACCATAAGCCAAGGACTCATTGATGGTACTAAGTAGATGCACTCGGTGAAATTTGATGGATTAATGGTCATATGGAGGCCGTACGAGCATACCCTAAATATTATTGGACTTTGTCCTATATATTCCTAATTTGATATTTATTAACTAAGAACCCTGAGCCCCAATAGCGATAACCTCAGAGTCACTATTCCCTTAGCAACGCGTAAACTCTCAGCCCCGTCTAGTATGCGCAACTTTGGCCTCTTTTACTAACTTTGAGAATGCTTCTTTGGCATTTTACAATATATAACTTTCTATTTCTTTTTCTTTTCGGACCAATTTTTGTTGGTACATGTGTGTCAGTAGTTCATAGTCTACCATTTGTAATCGAGTCTGTAATGTAATTATGTTTATGATTATGTTTATGTTTTTGTATGTGCGAAGTTGTCAACAAGTTCGCTTAGGCGAACTTGTCAAACAAGCGAAGTTGTCAACAAGTTCGCTCAGGCGAACTTGTTGAACAAGCGAAGTTATGGACAACTTCGCCTAAGGCGAAGTTGTCGTGCTTATTTAAACTGTTCAGCCCTAACAGTTTAGGGTTAATCAGTTGAGCGTTTTGAGAGCTAGTTCATTTTCGTGTATCAGTGAGTTACGTGTTTACAAGTCAGAGTCTGTAATAGTGACCTCGAGTCACGTGTTCGGTTATCTATATAACGTGTTTCGGTTATTGCTCATGTGTTTGATTTATACATATTCTGCACTCGTATCTACCTACGCAGGGATTCCGCACCTGCGCAGATAGCGACATCCCGTGTACGATCCGTCCAGGAACCTTCAATTGGTATCAGAGCAATCGGCTCGATTGTGAGGTTCGGGATTTCACGCGGGTGTAGAAAACATCTCGTTTGACCTATTCGCGGGACGTGTTTTTATTGGGATTGTGTTATACTCGTGTTTGACAGTCATTTTCAAGCCATTACATCGATCGGAAACTGCTAGTTTGACGAAATCAGATCTGAACAGTTTCCTTGTTCATCGGGCGAAGTTACCGTTCTTCAGGCGAAGTTGCCGTCACTGGAAGTAGGGTTTCGGCGAAGATATAAGGATTAAGCGAAGTTAACCACAACTTCGCCTATCTCATAAGTTCGCCTAAGCGAAGTTATCCTCAACTTCGCTTACCTCCCAAGTTCGCTTACCTCCTAAGTTCGCTCATCCTAAGCGAAGTTATTCTTAACTTCGCCAAGTCAAGCGAATTTAAGACCCAGCGAAGTTACACTTTCCAGCGAAGTTAACTTTCAAGCGAAGTTATTCTTAACTTCGCCTACTGTGCTGTTTGGAAGATTTTTTTAAATTTTCGGGTTTTCGTGTTTTCGCAAAGATGTCGTCAATTAACATCTCCGATTTGGTCAAGATGGAAGTAGAAGCGGGGTCAGCCACTAAGGCCCCGAGGTTGATGAAAGGACTGACTTCGTGGCATGGAAGGACAGATTCATCCAATACATTAAATACCAGGATGCAAAAATGTGGGTGTGCATCCAGGATGGATATATCCCTCCAACTATGCAATACGAAGGTCGTGATGTGGTTAAGAAGTACAGCAAAATGGAGGACGAAGAAAAGAAAATGTATGAGGCCGAGAGCAAGGCCCATGCAGCTATAACTATGGCACTTCCTCAAGAGGTTCTCCATACTTTCAGAAAGTACACTTCTGCGAGAGAGCTTTGGGATGCTCTTGAAAATAGATTCGAGGGGAACGTGGGTATCCGTGCATCAAAGATTAAACTTTTGAAGACTCAGTTCTCCGTCTTCAAATATTTGAAGAACGAATCACTGGATGATATTATCACCAGATACTATCATCTAAAGACAAAGCTTAACAATTATTCGATTGCTTACCGAGAAGAAGAGATCGTTGAAAAGCTTCTCGATGCTCTCCCACCGAAGTGGGAAATGTACACCGTTCTTATGAGGGAAGACAGAGACTTTCCTAATTATGATCTGGAAACGGCAGTAAACAAGCTCAGAACTTATGAGCTTAATATGGTTCGAAAAGAAACACCAACAGATCAGATACAAGACCCTGGTATGTATGGTGCAAAGGTTAACTCAGGCTCAAGTTCGAGGCCTGAATATGCTGCTTTTTACTCAAAAGGGGAGTCAGGTCCTGACTCTTCTCATGAAGGAAACGTTTCTGTGAACTTGAACGGTGATGTCTGTTTCGTTGCTGGAGGATCAAGTACTTCAAAGCCTCAAGCATCCACAAGTGTTTTCTCTGCAAATGCCTCAAGCAATAATTATTCCAAGATGCCTATGAGTGTAAAATCTGCTAAAGAGCAGTTTGCAGTCTATGCATCATTTATTGCTTCCTATGAAAACTACATCCAGGGGAAGATTGTGGACCCTGCTGTTCTGGATGAGGATTACGACCAGATCGATGCTGATGATCTGGAGGAGATGGATTTGCAATGGCAAATGGCAATGATTGTGAGGCGAGTTAAACGGTTTATGAAGAAAACTGGGAGAAAGTTTGTTGGTGGTAGGCCTGGATTCGACAAATCTAAGGTAAGGTGCTATAATTGTCAACAATACGGGCACTTTGCCAAAGAATGTAGAAATGAGAGGGTTGAACGAGGACAAGGTCGGCCTACACAACACTCTGGAGTTAACAGAGAGATTAATGCCATGTTGACCAGAGAAGCAGGTGAGTACAACTGGAACCTGCATTCAAATGAATCTGGTGAGCAAGCGAACATGGCTGAGGCTGAAGTTGAAGAATGTGAGAAGGTTGATGGAAATGAGAAAGCTACTGAAGAAGAAACAGCTTTCATGGCAGATGACAAGGACAATCGCTCCGAGGTAAGTAATAAGAATATTTGTACTAATTGTGAGAATTTGTCTAAGCAACTAACAACAATAACTGATCAGTACGTCCGTTTAGATGCTGATTTTAAAACTATTAAAGAAGATCACCATTTTACGAAAGCAAGAGAAAACAGTTATAAAATTAAAATAAAAGCATGTGAAAAAGACATTCAAAGCTTAAAAACTAAACTTGCTGAGAAAATTGAAATAATTGATCTTAGTTATGAAGTTTTAGAAGAAAAAACTAAATTGATTGCTGATCGGGATAAACAGATTGCTGACCACCAGGTGAAGGTGGTGGAACTGAACCGCAAACTTGAGCAGTTCAGGAATTCCTCGGCCATCCTTGATCACCTCGTGAGTGATCAAGGTACCTCTGCAAAGAGGGGAGGAATCGGTTATCACGAAGTTCCACCACCCTTTAACCACAACTATACTTATAATCCGAGTGTTCAGAAATCTGTTGATTTCGAGGTTACTCAGACAACTCCCATCAAGGTTACAAATATAGAACCAAGTGTTAGCTGTGGCGAAACGAGTTCGCCTGTTTCAAATGTGAATGTTTCTGTCTCGAGTCCAGTCTCATCGGAATCGGATAAGTTGTCTGAATCTGGTCAGACAAAAGAGAAGGTAGGGTTACCCACCGATGGAGAAAAAATAAAATTTCTAAAAAGAGTTCTCCACTCAATCCGTACGTCCCACCTTATGTGAGACGAACGGCTGGTAACACTGCCTCTACATCCAAACCAACATTTGACAAGAAAAAGGAGAGTCGGTGTTGCTTTAGATGTAACAAATTAGGACACCTAGTTGCAGATTGCCCTCTGAAGCCGAGATTCAGAGGTGTGAGGCCAAATAAAACTGAGGATAAGCGTCATTTTGTTACTGCTAAAAATGAAAACTTTTCAAAGTGCCAAAATGTAACTAATTCAAGTTTTTATAAAAAAAACCTCAGTTTTTCAACCAAACCACAAGATATAACACTTTCAATTCATATAGGTTTGGGAGGCATTACACTCAATCTGCAAGGAGATTTCCTAACAGGACTTACAGAAATTATCCTGATGCTAACTTAAGAAAGCCAGGGTACGGGACGTATCGATCCAAGACCAATTGGTCTTGGGTCCCAAGATTCTAACTCTTTGTTTTATTGTGCAGGAACAGTTGAACAGGGCTGCCAACAGTCTTTGGATTGTAGATAGCGGCTGTTCCCGGCACATGGCGGGCAACAAACACTTGTTGCAAGACTTAAAACCTGTTCAGAGAGCAAGAGTTAGTTTTGCTGGTGAGAGCGGAGGAAGGATTACTGGTAGAGGAACAGTGTCAAATGGGAGAATGACACTGGAGAATGTGAATTTTGTGGAGGAGTTAAAGCACAATCTGCTGAGTGTGTCGCAGATTTGTGATAAGATTACACTGTCCATTTCACGAAGAATGAAGCGATAGTATTGAAGCCTGGTTTTCAGATACCAGACGAATGGATAGTAATGAAAGCTCCACGTGAAACGAATACATATGTGATGGACATGAGGTCTACTGAAATGGCCACCGGAGAATCTTGTTTAATGACAAAAGCAAGCGAATCAGAATCAGAATTATGGCACAGGAGAATGGGGCACATTCATCTTCGGAAGATGAACTTCATTGTCAAGAATGGGCTTGTGATGGGCGTTCCCTTAAAAAGTTTTAACTTTGAAGACAAATGTATAGCATGCAAGAAGGGAAAGCAACACAAGAAAACCCATCTCACCAAGAAGGTCAATTCTATTGCCGGTACTCTAGAACTACTTCATATGGATCTCTTCGGTCCAGTGAATGTAAAAAGTCTAGGTGGTACTTCTTACTGCTTGGTGATCACTGATGACTACTCGCGATATTCGTGGGTATATTTTCTGAAATCGAAAGATGAGACGGCTCAAATGGTGAAGAATCTAATTACAAAAGTTGAGAACGTCATGGGTAAATCAGTTAAATACATCAGAAGTGACAATGGGACAGAGTTCAAGAACTTTGAAATGGAAATCTTCTGTCTTCAGAAAGGAATTGAACACCAATACAGCGCTCCGTATACTCCGCAACAGAATGGAGTGGCTGAAAGGAAGAACCGAACGTTAATTGAAGGAGCCAGAACTATGCTGGCAGACTCGAAGCTTCCTGTGATGTTCTGGGCTGAAGCAGTTGCTACAGCCTGCTATGTTCTGAATAGGGTGTTAACCGTTAAGAGACTTGGAAAAACTTGTTACGAGCTTATGCATGGAAGGAAGCCCAACTTGTGCGGTCTTGAACCATTTGGGTCTCCTTGTTCGATTTTGAAGACTAATTCGAAATTTGGTGAAGTAGCCGATGAAGGAATCTTAGTCGGTTATGTAGTTGGGACTCCCAACAGACGGGTCTTCAATACTTCGACTTGCAAGGTGGAGGTGGTTTGTAACACCGACATTACTAGTTACCAATCGCCAAAAGCAAGCAATGGACCTGCTGAGCTTTTCGACTATGTTAAGCTTTTTAAGTCGTTTAACGTACCTGATTTGGAAATTTCTGAAGAAGACGAAAGAGCTGTGACGAAGATGATACTTGATGAGGAAGAGAATCTATTGCAACGACAGCTGATTGAGAAATCTCAACCTTCCACATCAAACACTATCGGTACCCCTGCGGCCTCAACTGAAGATGAATTTATTAATCCTTTTCACTCTCAGCCAGAAACAACCATAGATGAGATCTCTTCAAATTTGGAAGATAATTTGCATGTAGGATCTGTTCCGACCACGAGAATTCACAAAGATCACCCTTTGGAGAATGTTCTAGGGGATGTGTCCACCGGTGTACAAACCAGAAGAAGCTTGAATGAGCACACCTGTGTCTATACAAGCATTAAGGAAACGGGTATACTGAACGAATGTTTGTACTCCTGCTTTATAAGCCAGATTGAACCAAAGAATTATCAAATGGCTTTAAAGGACAGCTCGTGGGTCGAAGCCATGCAAGAAGAGTTGGCTCAGTTCGAGAAAATGGAAGTTTGGACTTTGGTTGAAAAACCAAAGAATGTGCATGCTATAGGCACAAAATGGGTGTTCAAGTGTAAGAGAGATGATAAGGGGATTATCATTCGAAATAAGGCGAGGCTGGTTGTTAAAGGTTTTAATCAGCAAGAGGGTATTGATTACAATGAGGTGTTCGCTCCTGTCGCCCGGTTAGAAGCGATTAGATTGTTTTTGGCATTTGCTTCTTTTAAGAAGATGAAGGTATTTCAGTTGGACGTGAAGAGCGCGTTCCTAAACGGGAAAGTTGATGAGGTTGTGTATGTTGAGCAACCTCCGGGTTTTCCTGACCCAGACTTTCCTGATCACGTATACAAGTTGAGCAAGGCGTTGTATGGGTTACATCAGGCACCTCGTGCCTGGTATTCAACGTTATCAGACTACTTGCTGGAAAATGGTTTTGAAAGGGGATTGATCGACAGTACGTTGTTTGTGAAGAGAGAAGGATGTGACTTCCTGCTGGTTCAAGTCTACGTGGATGATATCATTTTTGCTGCATCAAGAGTATCCATGTGTCAGGATTTTGAGGCTGTCATGAAGAAACGATTCGAGATGAGTGCTATGGGTGAACTAACTTTCTTTCTAGGATTGCAGGTTGATCAGAAGAAGGACGGGATGTTCATTCATCAGACGAAGTACGTTCATGATGTGCTGAAGAGATTCAAGATGGAGGACAGTTCTCCATATAACACTCCAATCTGCGTCAATCACAAATTGGGCGCTGAATCAGATGGTGATGCAGATGTGGACCCAACTCTGTATCGGGCAATAATAGGTTCATTAATGTATTTAACTGCTTCTAGGCCTGATATAATGTTTGTTGTTTGTCTTTGTGCTCGTTTTCAGGCAAACCCAAAGGAATCTCACATGAAAGGTGTGAAGAGGATTTTGCGGTATCTTAAAGGCAAGCCGAAGCTAGGGTTGTGGTGCCCAAAGGGAGGAGACGTTGAACTACTGGCATATTCAGATTCTGATTATGGGGGATGCAATCAGAGTCGGAAGTCAACAACAGGAGGCTGTCAGTTTCTTGGAGGAAGATTAGTTTCCTGGCAGTGCAAGAAACAGACATCAGTTGCAATTTCAACATGCGAAGCTGAATACATGGCAGCATCCAACTGCTGCTCTCAGGTTTTGTGGATTCAGCAACAATTACGCGACTATGGTCTGAATTTCTTACTCACTCCTATTTTAATTGATAACACTGCCGCCATCTCAGTAATTAACAATCCCGTGAAGCACAGTAAAACTAAGCATATTGACATTCGTCATCACTTCATACGGGATTGTGCTGAGAAGAAACTGATCAAGATCGAAAAGGTTGATACACTGGAAAATTTTGCTGATTTGTTTACAAAAGCGTTTGATAAATCCAGATTTCAAAACCTAATTGAGCTGAACGGGATGATCAATCCCGAGTAACCATGTCTTTGTGTTTATTTAAAAAATAATAAAAAAAAATGTCATTATTGCTTAAAATTAGTCGGTTACCTCAGTTTGATGGACATATCCTCGGATATGTTTTGGTCCTCGTTTCGACTTAGAGAATGAGGATCGCCATTAACCAGAAGACTGAAAGTGATCGGGGCAGTTATGATGTGTGTTCTTTTAGTCGCTGAAAATTAGTCGGTCATTCTTAGTAAGAATGACACATACTTGTATGTGGTTGGTCCAGTTGATCCATTGGATCTTCAGGATTGCCGTTTACCTGAAGACTTTGACGTGATCGGGGCGATTGAAATCAAAAATTTTATTGGGAAATGAAATTACTTTTCAAGTCTAATACTTCGTAAGAAGTTCTTTGCTGTGTTTAACAGAAAATTGATCCAACCTTGGAAAATGATATATATACTGATTGTGTGTGCTTAACTAGTGAAGTTATTAAGCTTAAAAGGCATTAGCACAGTCATTGTATGTCAAGGTAAATTTTTTAATGGTGTGTAAAAGTCTATGTGATACTACTTAAATGTACTTGATTTTACGTGGAAACTACTTAAGAGTTTTCCATGTGTCCGTATATATCTTTCCGCATGATTGGCAGAAAAGCGTTTTCCCAGTCATACACGAGCCCGTGAGTGTTCTGATTCCCGTGAAGAAAGCATTTCAAGACACTGCAGTGATCCAGATTCGGGACTTGCAGAAGCTTATTACTCTGAAGTCAATAAGTTTGTTAAAAAAAAAAAATATTAGAATTCGTACTTATGAGATACTGTTACATTCAAGATTTCAAGATTTCAAGACTTCCCTATCATTGAGTAAGAGTGAAGAACGGGAAACAGATAAAGAATACTTACAAGCTAATCAGACACTATGGGTCGAAGTCAACTCGGGGTGACTTGGGAAAGCTAAACACGCCTCGTGGATAGATAGGAGACATCGAAATTTCTGAGTTATTTTCCATTTAAATATTGAGTCTTCATCTAACTCGTATTACAGAAACTATGAAAACCGCTTTAAGTTTTACCTGCCTACAAGCTGTCACTATATGTCATAATACAGCTAAACACGGATCCAAGTGATAGTCACGTGGTTAGTATGATTCCTGTTAGGATCTTTTCTAAAACGTAGTGGTCCCTGACTAGACTGAAATTTGATCCCTTATTTCGTTAAATTTTTATAAGTTTTTCTATTTTTGTAGTTGTATTATTATATAGTTGGTTACTCGGACGTGATCATATTTGTTTAACTCTTTTTGGAAGATTCTAATGTTAATTGAAATATGTTCAAACTTAAAGGGTTGATTCTGAAATTATAGGCGAAGTTGTTGAATCAGACGAACTT
This sequence comes from Bidens hawaiensis, assembly GCF_021521415.1. Lineage (NCBI taxonomy): Eukaryota > Viridiplantae > Streptophyta > Magnoliopsida > Asterales > Asteraceae > Bidens > Bidens hawaiensis. The sequence continues at coordinate 11,915 of NW_027500329.1, forward strand.
CTGCTTAACTTCGCCTAGGCGAAGTTAAGCGTAACTTCGCCTGATCAACTCTGGCCCTATATAAGAAGTCAAACAGTGTAAAAAGTTCATTATTTTCTCAAAACTTTCAGTGAACTTAAGCTCCGATAATTCCGGCGAACTTAAGTATTTTTCCGGCGAACTTTACTCCTTTCCGATTTCGATCTTTGTTTCCGTTTCTTGTATCATTTAAGGGTATGTGTTGTCGATATCTTTCACAAAAATACTCGTTCATTATCATTTTACCCGGTTCGAGACCTCGGGTTGTCGGACCTTCAAAACCTTGTTTTTCAACCTGGTGTTACGTGTTCATGGACAAGCTTTTCGTCTTAATACCATTATTATGTTGTGTTCTTCTCTCCTGGATCGTCAATTAGTGCGAAAACATCGGATCTATGGCCTTATGAATCTGAACAGTCGCCGTTTCAGATTCAGGCGAAGTTAGGGTTTAGGCGAAGTTATCCGCAACTTCGCCTGTGGCTAAATTTCGCCTAAGGCGAAGTTATCCTCAACTTCGCCTGAAGCTTAATTTCGCCTGAGGCGAAGTTATCTTTAACTTCGCCTTGAACTCAAATTCGCCTGGGGCGATGTTGTGATAAGGCGAAGTTATCATCAACTTCGCCTATACCAATTTACTTAATAGTTTTTAGACGAACTTACAGATGAAGCGAAGTTGTTCCCAACTTCGCCTCACCTTTAAGTTCGCCTGTAAAGGTTTAATCACAACTTCGCTCGTGGTACAAAGCGAACTTGTGAGTTGCTTAACCGTTCTCTAACTTGTTTTGTTTTGTGCAGATATGGCTGCTGTTGGCGGTGCTGGTGGTGATGACGGTGATGATCAAAGACAGTTCTTTCCGGCCCATAACCAGTACATCACGTTAGATCCAGACGCAAGAGGTGTGGAAGACTACAGGGAGATAATCACGTTTCTCCAGCGCTCAAGGATCTTTCATGCGATCACAAATACCCTGCCCATTTCACTGCCTAACATAGAAGACTTTTGGCAGTCGGTATATTATGATTGCAGGCCTGAGCCCCCGGTGATGCGAGCAACCGTAAATGGTCATGATATACAGTTTTCTTCTGAAGATATACGGTTGGCTTTGCAGTTTGGAGAAGAGACAAGGGATGACCCAACGGAGTTCGTAGCTCCTTTTCATGATGGAGCGTACCTAAGGATGGGTTATTCAGGTCCGTTGGGGGACACGCAGAGGAGAAAAGGATTTTTGCTAGATCAGTGGCGCTTCCTAATGCACGTCTTGATCGTGTGCATGTCTGGGAGGAAGGCAGGAACTGATGGGATGGGCGCGACGATGCAGTCTGCCATGATTGCCCTGACTTACAACCGACGATATTCATTTAGTCAGCTGATATTTTACGAGATTGATCGTCAGAGGAGGGCTGTGGCGCGCGAGCGATTTATTATGTATCCTCGGTTCTTACAGATGATCCTCAATCATGTCACTCCGTCGCTACCGCAGAGACGCCCTATAAGATACGTCGAATGTGTGACGAAACGTATCTTCGCTCAGTGTCGGACTTCGAGCACACGTAGCAAGCCTGAGCTGCGTCCCAGGCATACTCCACTGTTCGGGTATCTTATCAACCCGGGGTATGTTCCTGCAGGAGGGGACGAGTTCAGAGACCCACAGCCACATCAGGCGGCAGCACCCCATGTTGTACCAGCTGCGCCTGTTGTATCTACTGTTGCCTCTGCTGCTGTGCCAGCTGCTGCATCTCCTGCTGTGCCTACTGCTGAAGAAGTAGATCTTGATGCTGCTTTTAGCGGCCATGGATTGTTTGATATGGATGTCTCAGGTTGTCGGGTCATGGAGGTTACTAGAGCAGTTACTTCGGTAGCTGACTCCGATCTTGACGAAACATTTGCTGAAGCGAGACGACTAATGGTGTCTCGGGAGAGAACGACTGGAAAGAGGCCGAGAACTGTTGACGAGGATGATGAGGAAGTTGATGAAGAAGAAGCAGTTCAACTAGTGCTCAGGCGTTCAAGAAGAGAACGGACAGGTATGGGTTCGGGAGCTGGAGAATCTTCAAGGCTGGTACGTTTTGCTCCACCTGCCTTGTCTGGTATGTCTCTTATTCCTTCTACAGCACAGGTTACTGCCGTCGAGACGTCGGCTCCAGCAGTTGTGTCTCTACCACCCCAATCGCTTACTCCACCGGTGGTAGTAGCACGATTTGTTGAGTCGACCGTCACTACTACTGCAGGGTTACCATGTGTACCACCTGCGGTCACTTCTGCTGCTGATGTCCCGCCTTCTCCAACGCCTACTTCAGATTCCGAAAGGATTACATCGCTAGAGCGGATCGTTGCTGAACAGTCAAAGACCATTCAAAGCCTAGTGGAATCCAATCAACTGCAAGCCTCCCTCCTGGTTGAACACGGGAAAGTAATAGATGCCTTCAAGGCATTCTTGGCATCTCAGGGGGAGAAGACTTGTAGGGGAGATGAGTTGCGGACAAAACGGAGAGAAGATCAAGACGATGATCCCAATGCACCGGAAGGTGCAGGTGGTGAGCTGCCAAGAACCTCTCAGGCTCTTGGGGCTTCCACAGCTGAGGGGGAGTCTACAAGTGCAGCTGGTGACGAGGTGGTAGCGGTTGATGATGATGATGATGTCGAAGACGTAATCGACGCATTAAAAGAGCTGGATGAGGATGATGATGATTTTATGCTGGAAGAAGATGTGCTGCCGGTTGATGAGATTGAGAAGATCGGTGAGCAAATTACTGTTGAGAATGTGATAGAGGAAGGGGAGATTGTAGATGACTCCGTGGAACACGAGATTCCGGAGGTTGAGATGCCAGAGATGGGTGATAAGACTGTAGAGGAAGATACTGAATGGGAGGAACAACCGAATTGGAAGGAGGGTTGTGCTCACTGGTTCATAAAGACGAAGAAGCCGGCGATCCCTAAAATGTTCAAAAAGAGTTACAATATTAAGGGATACGCAGAAGCAAAGAAAGGTATTATCTGCTGGATATATGATGAGCAGCTGCAGCTTTTCGTGATCAAAAGATACGATGGAATTCAGTACTTCAGGAGAACGTTGAGATCTTTAAACACACTGCCTGAATGTGAGGTAAAAGATTTAGCCAGATTGGGATTGATAAACCGAAGTGAAGACAACATGGCTAGAATCACCGGAAAGATCGTATGGAAAGAGAGCATTAAGGAGAAGAAGTTTGAGCTACTGAAACCACAAAAGGGGAAACTTGTCGAAGACAAGGATAGAGGTTTGAGAGCTGATGGAAAGCCTTGGATGGTTATGAAGTATAAACCTATCCGGTGCCTTAAAGAAGTACCGATGAAGCTTATGCCCAAGGACGTGCTCAAAGACCTAAAATGGTGGTTCGTGGATTGTGAAACAGCGGAGGCGGTATTGGAAGATGAGGATGAACAAGAAGTGCTTAGGGTTTACGACCCGATGCATCTTGTTAATCTATCGCAAGCTGATCTGAAGATGCTCAACGAAAAGAAGATCTTCTACATTCCTGCTTGGAAGGATCAAGCTAGGAAATATCAACGGGTGGTGTCGGTGTGTGTTAGAGAGGGAGCGCACGCGTAGAGATGCAAGATTACAAGACTCAAGATTTGAAGATCAAGATATGAAGCTACTGCCAAGGGGGAGTCTGTTGGTACATGTGTGTCAGTAGTTCATAGTCTACCATTTGTAATCGAGTCTGTAATGTAATTATGTTTATGATTATGTTTATGTTTTTGTATGTGCGAAGTTGTCAACAAGTTCGCTTAGGCGAACTTGTCAAACAAGCGAAGTTGTCAACAAGTTCGCTCAGGCGAACTTGTTGAACAAGCGAAGTTATGGACAACTTCGCCTGAGGCGAAGTTGTCGTGCTTATTTAAACTGTTCAGCCCTAACAGTTTAGGGTTAATCAGTTGAGCGTTTTGAGAGCTAGTTCATTTTCGTGTATCAGTGAGTTACGTGTTTACAAGTCAGAGTCTGTAATAGTGACCTCGAGTCACGTGTTCGGTTATCTATATAACGTGTTTCGGTTATTGCTCGTGTGTTTGATTTATACATATTCTGCACTCGTATCTACCTACGCAGGGATTCCGCACCTGCGCAGATAGCGACATCCCGTGTACGATCCGTCCAGGAACCTTCAATTTTTGGAATAATCATAACTTTCATAGCATACTTTTTTTCCTCTTTTTGTTATATTACCTTAAATTATATAACTATTTTCTAAGCTCGTAAAAAGATGGACATGTGGTGGTGTGCTTGTTTGAGTGCATCTAAGTCTTACCATCTTAAAGTTTTTTGATTATGGTAATCCTCCCTAAGCATCGAAATTCGGTTTCACCGTTTTTCAAATTATTAGATATATGTAATATGCTAATGAGGACCATCAAAGCTAGTTGGGCCTACCGACACATCCCAAGCTTAGTGCGTTATCTTTTATTTAATCTCATATGTAATAGTAGTTTTAAAAACCAATCTTAAATTTTTCTATCATTTTCTATTATTTGCAAAAAAATACATTAAAATTCGGGACATTTTTCAATTTATTATTATTATTATTATTATTATTATTATTATTATTATTATTATTATTATTATTATTATAAACTTTTTTTAATATAAAAACGTCAGTTTCCCGTCCCCACACTTAAATGTCACATTGTCCTCAATTAGACAGGAAAAAGACAAAAAGTAGAGCACATTCAAATATAAGTAAAGTGGAACAGAATCACCTGGTAAATATGACGATATTGTCTCATGAGTCGTGTTCTGTGCCCTCCAATTCGAACGAAAGCCTCGTACTCCAGTACTCTTTACCAAGCTGTCACTTACGAACGAAAGCGGCAATCAATAAAAAAATAGCCTCCCCACACTTGAATCAAACCATGTATCATCAACCATCCAATGACATCCAGAGCAACCTGAAAGCAAACAAAGAAACAACCAGCACAATAAAGCAAGAAAACCAAAAATAAAAATAAAAAAATAAAAGCAAAAACATACTACCGGGTTGCCACCTGGGAAGCGTTAAGTTTACAGAAGAGTTTTCAGCCAGACTCGCTCCTGAAATCTTAATCAGGAGGCTTTTCTTTTATCCAACCCCCGTCTAACCCGTTTAGTTCCATCCGTCTAACATATATAATCAGATCGCACATAGTGAAACTAAAATGCATTTTTAAAACATTCAAACAGGTCAGACCACCAATACGTAAATTTACCTGGACCAAACCTAATACGTGGCATATAATGAGGAAAATGGTTATATTTGCATTTCAGTGTTATCATATAACTCTTAATGAACCATTTTTGAACACTCAAAATGTGCTGATTCAAGCATTTTCGCTCCCTCTCCTGTGGCTTTGTCGATTTCGGTGGCGATCCACTATCTAGTTCATCCACAGACTTGCCAACCTTCATATGATGTGGCGAATCAACTACCACCATATTCTAAACATGAAATGCTTAAGTAGGACAAACCTTGTTTTCAAGTGTCCAATGCACTGATTGCACCAATAGATAACTTGTCTACAAAGGGCCAACAACAAATTCCAATTATTGAAGAACCAAGTGAGCATGGTGGTGATACACCAAAGGGTTTTGTTGCTGGAAGTTCAAGTAACCAGGGTGGACAATCAAGGTTCAATGTCCAACTAATAGATGATAATGACTCTGCCTCAATGGCCAGTGGGCATCCACCTTATTGTGGTGGTAATGTTGGTTAAGGAAATGAATGCCAAGCCTTGTTATCAATGTTCACAAATTCATACAATGACTTTGTTGCCAAGAACATGATCCATACCAGTGTTGTTCAAGATGATCTTGAGCAAATTGATGTAGATGATCTAGAGGACATGGATCTAAAATGGTAGGTTGCTATGTTGGCATTGAGGAGCAAGAGATTGTTCAACAGGACTGGTAGGTCTCTTGTGTCAGGTCCTAATGGAAAAATAGGTTTTGACAAGTCAAAAGCTATATGCTACAACGATCAACAACCTGGACATTTTTCAAGGGAATGCAATCAACCAAGAAACTTCCAAAAGAATCAGTTAGCACAACAAAGAAACAATTATGAATAGCATCAAGGCCAGCAAAGAAACTATAACAACAACTTCAACAACAATTACAACAACCAACAACCAAAGTAGAACAACCAACAAGTTGTTCCTGAAAATCAGAATTATCAAAGAAACAACAACCAGAACCCTCCACATGCTCCTGCTAACACAAATAGAAACAATAATAACCAACCCAGAAATCAAGGCAATGTTGCATTGGCTGCTCATCAACAAGATGGAGAATTTGATTGGAGAAATCATGCAGAAGATATAAGTAAAGCCAATGTTGCACTTATGGCACCAGCAGAGAATGAAGCAGAATCTTCTTCAACTCAGGTACATTCAAACTCAACACTTTAATTACTTGAAACCATTGAATCATTAAAATTGAAGGTAGGAAAGCTTGAAAGTGAATATTTCAAAAAGCAAAGCATAATCAATGTGTATGAAACAAGTGATGTGACCTATGAAGATATGATCAAAAGTCTTGAGCAAGACTGTATAGATAGTTATAGAAAACAATCTAGATATGTGACTGAGTTTGATGGTTTGAAGAAAATGGTGATTGATGAGAAAGTGAAGAATACCACACTTCAGGTTGAGAATGAATTCTTGAAAAATCTTGTCTCAACAGGAAAAATCTATGGGATTCTAAACAAAATCAAAGAAGAAGACAAATATAAGGTTGTTTCTTCAACTTTTAATGACAATTACTCAGTTTAGATATGTGTTCAAAGATAAAGAAGAATTTCTTGAAAATTATGACTTGGTTAAAGTTGATGAAAATGGGGAGTTTGTGTTGAAGGAAGATGTGAAAGTGGAAAAATGTATTGGTTTCAAGTCTCAGAGGATGACTTTGATGAAGATTCCTTGAATGTGGATGACTTGAGTGAATCAAGTGACAAGTGTTCAAGTAATGATGATTCAAATGAAGAAAGAATGAGCAACTCAAGTCTACCAAGCAAGGTCCTACTCTACCAAAAATCACACCTAAAATGAGAAAAAACTATGAACAGATGAGAAGGGAACATGTGTCACTTGACATATGTGAAAAATCAAAGGTGAATTACAATGCTGTAAAGCCACCAAGCAAAGAATTTTTGAAGAATATAAAGATCAGTAACAAGAAGAAGACAAAAGAAACCTTTATCAGTGATCAATTTATACATATGTATCATGTTTTCTCAAGTTAAGAAGTATTTGACAATGGAGAAGTTGAAACTGTGGAAGAATATGAGAGAAGGAAGTCAAGGTATAAAGGTAATTTGGATGATGAGTCAATGAAATTGGAAAGAATAAAATTTGTGAAGAGCAAAGTTGAAAGGCAAGATATCGATATTGAAGAATTTGTGTCATTTTCAATTGACTTTGATGGTCTAAAAACTCAAAAAATAATTGGTATTGAGCCACCAAGACCAAGTGAAATATTCAAGAAGGGAAAGTCAAGTGAAAGCTTAAAGGCAAAAGTTTGGTGCAAACATTGTGATGAGTATGGTCATCATACTGATTTTTGTCATGAAAGGTTTACATTTACACCAATTATTTTCCCAAATGAAACAAAGTTTGGACAAGAATTTGTTTTTTACAAAGAGAAGTATAATGAATATTTAGGAAAAGGGAAGAAGTGTGAAGATATGGTAGGTAAAACTGATGAGTCAAAGAATGAAAAGAGTGAAAAGAAGACTAAAACTGTTGATGAAAAGGCAAAGAAGAGTATATTTCACCAAGTGAAAAGGAACATACAACCCATCAGAATTGTTCCTAACCAAGACTCTAAGTCTGTAAGGTCTGATGATTCTGCTAAGTCACCAAGAGGTGAGAAGAAGGTGAAAGTAGAAGAATCCTTGAAGAAGAAGCCAAGAGAACTCAATGGTGATGAGAAATTCCTATTGAAACATGGATATGAATCCCAAGGATTCCTTTGGAAACCAAGGAGTGAAACTGTTGTAACAAGTGTAAAGAAATATTATGTAATTGAAGAATGCAAGAGTATCATTCCATACGTGGGAAGCACAAGTGATACAGGATATGAATCAGATGATTCTGACACTTGTGAAGTTGTCTATGAGGATCCTTAACCTATTCCCAATCCTAATGCAACACTTTTCCATGTCACTGATGATTTGCAAGTTGATTCAGCTTGCACTTCATTACCTAACTGATCAATTTCTTTGACTTGTGCATGGACAGTCCACATTAGTTAATGAAGTATGGTATATGGACAGTAGATGTTTCAGGCACATGACATATGACAAGAGATCACTTGTAAACTATGAAGAAAAGTTTGTAGGGCCAGTTGCATTTGGGAGTGATGAAAATGGAGGGAAGATTGTAGGGAAAGGAATTCTGACTAATGGAAAAGTCACTTTTGATATTTTTTTTTTTTTGTGGAAGGACTACAATATAATCTTTTGAGCATCTCACAAATATGTAATAAAGGTTATAAGGTTGGGTTTGATGACTCTCATTACTTTATTCTCAAACCTGACTTTGTGATTCGTCCATATCTGATTATGATAATGGCTCCAAGAAATGGGAACTTATATGAATTAAATATGAAAGATGTCATTTAAAGGGGTGGTACTTGTTTTGTATCAAAGGCCACTGAAAATGAAACCAAGTTTTGGCACATAAATCTTTGTCATGTCAACCTAAAGAACATATACAGACTTGTTAAAGGTGAATATGTAATTGGTTTTTACCCACAAGAGAGTTCAAACTTGATGACAATTGCATTTCATGTCAAAAGGGTAAGCAACACAAATCATCACACAAAACAAAGCTCATTAACTTAATTGATCAAGTGCTTGAAATGCTTCATATGGATCTCTTTGGTCCTGTGAGTGTCCCAAGTATTGGCAAAAAGAGATATTGTTTAGTGATCATTGATGATTTCTCAAGATACATATGGTTTTATTTCCTAAGTTCCAAAGATGAAGCTGCTGATTTGATAAAGAGTTGGTAACAAGGATGGAGAATCAATTGGGTGCAATGTTGAAAGTCATGAGAAATGATAATGGGACTGAGTTCAAAAATGGGGTAATGGATGAGTTTTGCAATGCAAAAGGAATTCTTCAACAATTCAGTGCCCATAGAACTCCTGAACAAAATGGGGTTGCAGAGAGAAGAAACATAATACTAATTGAGGCTGCAAGGACCATGTTAGCACATGCTTTCGTGCCTGTTACCTTTTGGGCAGAAGCAATTAATATTGCCTGCTATGTTCAGAACAAGGTACTTTTCAACAAAAGTCAAGACAAGACCGCTTATGAGATTTCGTTTAAAAGAAAGCCCTACATCAAATTTCTCAAGCTATTTGGTTGCAAATGTTCACTGTTGTAAACCAGAGATTATCTTAACAAATTTCAATCAAAATCCTTAGATTTCTTCTTTGTTGGGTATTCAACACACTCAAAATCTTATAGAGTCTATGTGAAAGACCATTTGAGTGTGATTAAATCATCTAATGTGGTATTCAATGAAAATCATTTCAATACAGTTGATGGAGCTTCATGGCTGTTTGATCTTGAGAAGTTAATCAAGTCCTTCAAGATTTATCCTGAGAACTTTGATCAAACTTTTTACAAAACAAGTGTGCATGAAGAGAATAATCAAAAGAAGATTGATTTAGACAAATTGTGGTCCAAGATTGCTGGTAAAAGGACTGAATATAGATTCATTAAGGATTCAACAACTGCTGAAAATGAAAAGTTCAAAATCAAGACCAAGGTTATAATCCTATCAACATGATCAAGAACATGACAATCAAGACAATCAAGAAGTTCAAGATGATTATATCTTGAATGAGGAAAACCTTACCAACCAACATGAAATTCAAAGACAAGCTTATAGAGAAGCAAGATTTGAAAAATTTGTTTCAAAACTTGAATATTGGAAATAATGGTGCATCTACTTCACAACAGAATAATGAAGAAGCAATTGAATTTCATGATGCAACAACTGATTTGGTCATTGATGAACCTGATGTTAATGACACAGATCTTGATACAAATGTGTCTACTGTTGTGATTGTACAATCCTCATATGTTGAAAGAAATCATCCACCTGAGAACATCATTGGGGATAAAAATGAAAGATTGACAAGAAGTGCATCTGAATCAGCAAACATTTGTTTGTACTCCTGCTTTCTATCTCAAATTGAACCCAAGAATATTGTTCAAGCTTTGAAAGACAACTGTTTGATCCTATAGCAAGACTTGAAGCAATAAGAACTTTTTTAGCTTATGCTGCCTCAAAGAACATAAGAGTATTCCGATTGGATGTCAAATCTGCATTTTTGAATGGAAAATAGAAGAGGAGGTGTATGTAGCTCAACCACCAGGTTTTGAGGACCCCGATTATCCTAACAGAGTGTATAAGTTAAACAAGGCTTTGTATGGATTGCATCAAGCTCCAAGATCTTGTTATGATGAGTTATCAAACCACCTGCTTGTTAATGGTTTTCAAAGAGGAGCCATTGACAAGACCCTCTTTTACACCATGAGAGGAAGATATTTACTCCTACATCAAGTCTATGTGGATGATATTATTTTTGGTTCAACAGATGAACAAATGTGTCTGGAGTTTGAAGAAGTGATCAAGTCCAAGTACAACATGAGCTTTATGGGAGAAATGAACTTCTTTCTTGGACTGCTAGTTCAACAGAAGGCTGATGGTATCTTCATATGCCAGTCAAAGTATGTGAAAGACATATTGAATAAGTTCAAGTATCAAGACCTTAAAACCGCTTCAAATCCAATGGACACCAATGAAAAGATGATTGCAGGTGAAAAGGGGGAGCTTGTTGATGAACATGAATACAGAGCAAAGATTAGATCTCTGATGTATCTGACTACTTCAAGGCCATACATCATGTTTGCTGTGTGTGTTTGTGCAAGATTCCAATAAAGTCCAAAGATGTCTCACATGACAGCTGCTAAGAGAATTTTTAGATACTTGAAAGGGAAACCTGCTGCTAAGCTTTTACTTATCCTAGAAAGGAATTTTGCCTTCCGGGCAAGGTTATCTTCTTGAATTCACTTAAGTGTCAATCCGAGCAAGGTTCACTTTGTCTAGTAAGGTTGCTCTTCAAGTCAATCAATGTTTGCTTCCTAGCAAACCCTTGGCTAAACCAAACTAAAGAAGCCAAGTATTTTGGCAGATCTAGCAAGGTTTACTTAATAAACAGTGGTCCCAACATGCTTGAAGTAAGTTGATATATATATATATATATATATATATATATATAAAGGACTTATTCTAGCAAGATTCAACTCAGAGCAAGCTACTTTGCTACCAGCACAATCTACAGTGTTACCAGCACACTTTATTTTGTTCAATAAGTTAAAGATTAATAGGTTGAAAGGATTTCTGAAGAACAAGTTTGCTCATATTATCATATCGAGCAAAGTTTGCTATGGTCAAGTGGAGCGAAGTCTGCTAGGTGAATATTTTCTTAAGAAAATATTCTAAGTAAAGTCTTCCCAGAGAACTGTTCCCTAGCACACTTTGGTAATATGTTTTATGATTATGTTTCATTGATTAGGGTTTCTAGAAGGAATGCCAGCTGTCCGGGCATACCTATAAAAAGAATAATTTAGGGCACGCCTTGACAACAGACGACACAACCTGAGACACACGATAAGACAACTGATATTATTCCTTAAATTGATTGTGACAGCTGTCTTTATCACGTAAGGATAAATCATTCCATTCTGAAACCCTGATTGACTTCCGTTTGTATTATTGTTTCTATAAATGGAAATCTTTTAAGTTACAGTTTGTGTTTGTTACCTTTGAGTCTCTTATGCAACATTTAATGTTTTAGTGTTTCCTCCATTAATACATTATTGTTCTTACCCTAAATAGCAAGTCGTTAACCTTCTTGTCAACCCTTAACCGTGTGGGTTACGACATTATTATTATGAGTGATTGAGCGACATATACGGGACCGACACCATCCACCAAATCAATTGCCATCAGATAGTTCATTTTTCTAACATGAATGTGACCCATATGTCTATGCCACAAAATCGAGTCTTTCTCAGTTGCTTTCGAGACAAAACACGTTTCAACAGAAGTAGAAGTCGATACCTTAGTACTCATATTAAGTACATAAATATCATTTTAAACGAGGAGACCGCATACCAACCATGTCTTCTGGAATTACATATCCCGGTTTGAGTATTATGCACTCCTTGTCAGTTAATACGGTGGTGTATTTCTTGTCACTAACTTGTGAAATGCTCAACAAATTGTGATCCACCATGTCACAATAATTTACTTCTCGAATGTAATACTACCATTCGAAACATCACCTTCCTTCGTAATCATACCCCCTGAATTACACGCGAATGCTACATAACCCCCTTGAATATTCTTGATATTGGTTAGTAGGTCAATATTGCCAGTAATATGACGAGAGCATCCACTATCTATAATCCAATTTTCTCCTGAAATAGTCTTGGATAAACTCTGCACATCAAGGAAACATGATTAGTTCAAAATGGCAGCCCAAGCCTCAGTCTTGAACACCTCTTTAATTTCAGTTGAAGAGTTAATTTTGATTGAATCCAAATGTGGTTTAGCTGCTTGTGAATAAGTCACAGGACTTTTTGACTTTCGTCTCAAGTATGCAGCTTGAACTACATTTGTGTTCACATTTTTACAAATTGGTACCATATGAACAAATTTGGGCTTTAAATTATCATTGTTTTCATTAACATGAATCACCTTGCGTGGATTCACATTAGAAAACAAAATGTGAGTTTCATCTTCTTAAGATTGTTGACGTTTAAGAATTTCTTTGACAACCGGAATTTTTATGGTGGTTCATTGTTAACAGTGTTAACATTCTTATTCTTTCTCATTCCATAATATCTTATTACATGAACTTGTTAACCACACAAGTAACATGTTCTCATATCCACAAATGGATGTGGTGGTTTGACAGGTGCTTGTGGACCAGATTAGTTGAGACACCAGAAGCATGCACTCTATCCAAGTTATCAGACGTAACATATTTCTTTTTTCATATAAAATTATAAGTTTGAAAAATCAGTGTTTGTTCCAGTTGAGTTAACAAACTGAACATTCTTAGCAGATTTTAACAATTTCTTAGCTTTAATTAATGGATCTGTTGTGTTTGATACCTTAGATTTAGAAAATGCTTGCTCAAGATCTTGTAATTTTGAAATTTCATTAAGAAAAACACTCTCAAACAATTCGGGCTAGATTAAGTGAAATGGAATGTCTTTCTTATTGAAAACTTGACTAAAACCTTTTAACTTAAACACTCGACCAGTGTTTACATTAAAAGAACGATTAATGAAACTTCATTAACTCTTTATCAGAAATCTTTGGTTTTTCTGATATTTTAGATTTAACCTTGTTTTGACTTTTTCACTTTAGATGTACTTGAACCATATACAGCTTCCTCATATTCTTGAGGTTAATATAGACTGTGATTTGAATGTCGAAGGTTTGATTCCTTGTGCACAATTTCTGGTTCAACTACATCCTCAATGATTACATTTTCAACAAAAACAAAGACTTTGTTACTTTGAATATGAGGTCCTTGAGTCGAAGATTGAGCAGTGAGTTTGTCCCTTTTACCAAGTTTAGGTGTCTCCTCATGAATGACTAGTTCAGTAACAACTTCTTCTTTTCCAGCAAACAGATTTTGGAATAATCATCATGAAACGGTGGAGGAACTACAACAAAGTCTAAAACATTTGTAGAACCCTTTTGTTTATTGGATACTTCAATTATTTCATTCAACAAAAACGATGAATCTCTAAATTTGTCTAGTTTTCTCTTTATCTCTAGAACTTCATTTTCAACCTCAGTTATTTTAGTTCTTTGTTTGAGAATTTCTTGAAATTGTTTCTCATTCATGGATATCTTTACTAAAAGTTCTGCTTTCTGATCATGATTACTAACCGAAAAACCATCAATTTTATCCCTAGATTGCTTTTGTTATTCTAATGATTCTAATGATTGTCTGTTGTTATCTTTCCTTGTTCAAGATCTTTCATTAGTAAATCATTTTATGCTTGAATCAAGTTACATTTTGACTTTAATTCCTCACAAGTACCACATTTAACGAGTTCTGTCAATTTTACGATTTTAGCTGATAAATTATCACAGTTAGACACAGAAAAATCAAGATTAGGACTAACCTCATCAATCTTTGCCATACATGCAAACGAAGTCAGTTGCATGTTGCAGGAATCATCAGAATCTGATTCCATCTCTAACTTGCTCTCAGAAGTTAAACCCTCCCTACTAGCATCTTGAAAATTTGCAATTTGGTCAAATAATGCAAGATTAGCTTGAAACTCTTCAGCTTGATCAAACAATGCAAGATTAGCTTGACTTCCATTTCCATTGGGCCAAACTCGATGCGATTCAAATCAAACTCAATTGATTCATTTTATACTCGATTCGATTCGTTTTATATTCGATTCAATTCAATTACACTTTGAATATTTTATCTCAATACTTTCCAACTCGATTTGTTTGAATCAAAACTCGATTTGATACATTTTCCCTTAACCGTTTTGTACAGTTTACTTTTTTGTTTACTCTTATATATCTTTGTTTTCTAAATCAACTTTATCAATTATAATGATTTATTCTATGATTTGTTTGTAAAAACATAACATGCGTTGTCCACTTGACATTCCCCGAAAGAAGAAGTACAAGGTGTTTATATCAATAATCAAGGGGCTTCGGGAATGTCTATTGATGCATGCTATCTCTACTAACCCAGGGATAAACACTTGTTTCCTTGATAAATTCTGGACGACGGTGAAGAATGGTTACAGCTAAGGTAGCCAGGAAGAAGCTGACAATGACTGAGGATGTTGTTCGTAGAGACCTTAACATCAAGGATGCACCACATCATCATTATGAGCGCATCCAGGAAATAGATTTGGAGGGTTATGTTAAAAATATTGGGTATGACGTTGCGTGGACTTCATGTGAAAAGAGACACATGTCGTCGTATAGGAAGTTCTTGTTCCACATCACGGCTACCCGTTTGTCTAAGCAGAAAGGAGGGTTCAATAAGCTGAAGATGGAATGGGTTGGGGTAATGGCCTGCTTGACGAACAAGGTCGAGTTCAACTTCTCAATGTGGTTCTTTAAGTGCATACAAACTAACATACTTTTAAAGAACACCTTGATGATGTATCCATGGTTTGTGCAACTAATTCTGGATGATTTGATGCCAAATGTTCCAATGCTGGTATACCCAGAGGAGGTTGACGATGAAGGAAATGTGATACCACTCTCTGAGCCTTATCATGCCAAGATAATGAAAAAAATGGTATTCAAGGCTATGTTGGAGCCTGCTGGTTACAAGTATTAAGGCGATCTGCCTAGTCTGAAGTTTGGTTTATTAGCTGAGACCGAACCTGATAGTGAGGAGACGAGCGAGGAAGAAGATGATGATAGTGGTGATGATGGTAATGATGATGGTGAAAGCGGTGATGACCAAGAGCCTGATAGTGAGGCTAATGAGAGTGATACTGAGGTTGAAGGTGAACACCGTACAAATAAGCTATCAGTAAGCCTTCTACTGGTGATTCAACCCAACGATAAGAGGAGGAAGAAAAAGAGGAACCCGAGCGGCCACTCAAACATTTGAAGAAAGCCAACGACTCCAAGAAGTATGAGCCTTCAAAGATGCCTACATTAGTCAATGTAATCTTTCTCTCTGCTTCCACTATGACACAACTACCGCAAACCACCCAAGCTAGGCCACACCAACCACCCTTTCCCGCATAATAGAAACCCTAAAAGGCAAACAAGTTCATGTGTCGAGACTCAAAACCAAAGACAAAGTCGAAACCAAAACCAAAACCAAACCCACCTGTAGGAAACTCCACGACTCACCAATAACCTCTCCCTAACAATCTTCCACTCACAAAGACCAACCCATACAAGGCCTTCCCTTACCACTAAAAGCCAAACCTAAAACTGAACCTACCTACCTCACCCATCCAACAACTACCTCTCTCCTCACCTAGTATTACCTCACTAATTTTATCCATTTTTAGCTCATCCTTTACACTTAGGGGAACCACCTTCTAGTCAACTACATTTACTGCCTCACCCATTACCTTACCCATATATCTACTGAAACATTGGAACTTTGATTAAAGAAAATACAGATCTGAGAGCCAAGGGTACATGGCTTAGACTCTAAATCAAGCAGCACGACCATTTTACAAATGCTCAAAACACGGCCAATGAAGCTCTCGTCAGCCGATACATTGCTGCTGTTAGACTGATGAAATTAACGGATGAAGATATTGAAGATCTCAGGAATTGAATCAAAGTAGTTTTCCGAAGCTGGATTGACTCTGATGATCATCAAAATTAAGGGAAAAGGAGATAAGTCGCTTTGGCCGGGCTTATTGTTGATACTCAATCTGTTGGTTCTAAACTGGCGCAAGTGGCAGTGGAGTAAAACGTTGATTGTGCGAGTGCCAGTGGTGGTGTTAGTGAGATATTAGTGGTCGTTGGTACTATTGTTGTTACCCGCGTGGTTGAAACTACTGTTGTGTCTCATGTGAGTGTTAAGACCGTTCTAGTAACTACTCTGGATATTGGAGAAAAAAACGCAGGGAACGAGAAGAAAGTGGTGGATGAGGAGGATGATGATAAGTCCGATGATGAAGATGATGAAAATGAAGATAACGACGAGGATGATATGTTGATCCACATTATAGTTTCTACGAACCACACAATGGCGGTAATGTTGACGGTAATGGTGATGGCGGTGTTAGTGTTGGTGGTGGTAATGGAACGAGTCAACCTCGTGATGACTCTCCAGATGATGTTGTCACTGATGATCCCGCCAAGAAAATAAGGGATGCTGATGCTACACTAGAGGAAGAGATTGTCTCTAGTTTAATGTTAATACATGTGCAGGTACCAAAACTCCATCTCAAGAAGCTGTTGAGGATGATAGAATAAGATACTCTTCAAACTTGGACACTCTGGTTCTTGGTGAAAATGGAGATCAAACTTAGGAGCCAGCCACGGTGATGGCTCTTCCAGCAATAGGTGGTGAATCTTCTCAACCTTCAATGAGAAGAATGATGAAAAGACACTTCATCACCAGAGTTGCAAGTCTTCGAGACTGTCTTTACCCCTATCTCGACGACTCCCCAATCCTGTATTGCAAATGGAATGCGTCAAGAAAGACGTGGGCAATCCGACATGCCAATGTTGATTTGACCTACATGCGCTACACAGACATGCATACACTGTCTGATCTTGACATGAACAACTTTAGACGGTTTGTAGGTCAAGGTTCAAGGGAGAAAGAGCTGAAGGGATGGTTCATGTGATTTCTGAGCCAAGAATGGAAGAACGACTACCCTAATTTCAAGCTCAACAAGGGCTGGAGAAACAAGATCAACAAAGTTGTGAGGCAAATCAATCATAAAGAACTGTTTCTACCCAACATCTTTCATGATTTCATTTGTTGGAAGTTCAGCAGCAACACTAGAGAAGTTGTCGTCCACTGCAAACGGATGCATCTCCTCATCTCCTTTGAATAGCATGAGTTGGCCTCCCTCAGCAAAGAGGATACGTTGAAGTTGTACAACTCTCCATTGAGCATAGTCGAAGACGTTCGTGGAGACAACACTGACATGATAGTTGAGAAGTTCAACAAGTTTTTCCACTTTTTTTGTTGACAATCAACTATATGAAAACGACGATGGATTCGACTACGAAACCGACTAAAGACAGAAGCTACCGGATGAAATGCTAAATACTAGAAGGATATTGTGGGGGCCCGCTTTGTTTATTAGTATTTTGTATGTGTTTGTTATATTTATGATGTATTATATTAGCTTGTCGGTTTATTTTATTAGCCCATTGGGCCACAATCAATGAAAAGATGCATGTCATGTATCACAAAACCTTTAGCAAATCTATAGCCTTATCCTCTCACCAACTCTCTCCCTATGCCTCCTTCTTTCCATTTTAGGTAATAAATCAACACTCACAAGATCCGAGATCTCGGTTTCTTACTAGTGATTTGCTCAATCTAGTAAGTGAGATTGAATCAAGAACTAGATGCTTGGTCTGTTTTTAGGACCTGCAATTAGTTTGATCCGTTCTTAGGACCTACAGAAGCTATCAGGTCAGAAATTGTATTGTTTTTAGATGGTTATTCAGGTTATAACTAGATATTTATTCATCCTGAAGATCAGGGAAACACCACGTTTACTTGCCTGTATGACACGTTTGCATTTAGGTGAATGCAATTAGGGTTATGTAACACCCATGCCACCTTCCAAAGGTTTATGATGAGCATCTTTTCAAATATGGTGGGGAAGTCTTGGGAAATCTTCATGGACGATTTTTCTTTTTTCGGCACATCGTTTGAGTCATGTTTAAACCAGCTTGAAAGAGTTATAAAAATATGCGTTGAAACAAACTTGGTTCTTAGTTGGGAGAAGAGTTATTTCATGCTCCAAGAGGGGATTGTGTTGGGCCATGCGGTATTGTGTGGTGGGATAGAGGTAGAACGTGCGAAAGTGCAAGTTATATCAACTCTACCTCATCCCACGAATGTGAAAGGCATTAGATCATTTGTTTGGCATGCTGAGTTTTATAGACGATTCATTAAGGGTTTTAGTGACATCACCAAACCCTTATGCAATTTATTCGTAAAAGATGCTCCATTTTATTTTAATGAGGAATGTGCTAAGGCTTTTGACATTTTGAAACAGAAGTTGGTTGAAGCCCCAATCTTGCAATCACCCGATTGAAATTTACGTTTCAAAATAATGTGTGATGCGAGTGATTACGTTGTTGGGGCTGTTTTGGGTCAACGAGTTGAAAAGAAACCAGTTGCTACTAACTACGCGAGTAAAACCCTCTCGGATGCTCAATTGAACTATACCACAATCGAGAATGAGTTACTAGCGGTAGTATATGCTCTAGATATTTTCCGGTCTTATATTTGGGATAGAAAATTCATTATATATTCTGACCACTCTGCTGTCAGGTACCTCATAGTCAAGAAGGACGCAAAACCGAGATTGATCAGAAGAGTTTTGCTACTTCAGAAGTTTGATCTAGAGATTTGGGATAAGAAAGGGAGTGAAAATGTTGTTGGAGATCACTTGTTCGGACGAACAGATCGCTTGGACCATTAACGAGTCCTTTCCAGACGATAAGATTTTGGTGGTTTCCCAAAATCCTTGGTTTGCACATATTGTTAATTTTAAAGTTTCAGGTGTCATACCGGAGCATTGGCCATGGAGGAAAAAGAAGCACTTGATGTCACAAACTAAACAGTACATTTGGGATGACCTGGATTTTTTCAAGATTGGTTCATATTAGACGATTAGACGATGCATACCCAAGGAGCATGTTAGATAAGTGTTGGAGCACGCGCATTCGTCCGCGTTTAGGGTCACTTTAGTGGCTAGAAAATAGCTAGAAGAGTTTTGATGTGTGGCTTTTATTGGCACTCATTGTTTAAGAATGCTCACGAGTTCGCGACACATTGTTTAAAGTGTCAACAACTCGGGAGAATTTCTCAAAGGGATGAGATGCCTTTGAACGTGATCCTTGTAGTTGATATTTTTGGTGTTTAGGGGATCGATTTCATGGGCTCATTCCCGAACTCTTACGTGAATTTGTATATCCTAGTGGTCCTCGACTATATGTCAAAATGGGTTGAGGAGATAGCCACTAAGACGAATGTTCACCTTGTCGTTTGCAACTTTGTGCAAACTAATATTAGTGATAGGGAATTTGGAATCCCCCAGACTATCATTTGTGATGGGGGGTTCCTTTCAAAAAATTTTATGTTCGATAAGTTGGTTAAACGATACAAGGTTGATCATAGAATCACAACTCCTTACCATCCACAAACGAGTGGACAAGTTGAAGTGTCTAATCAGCAAATTAAACAGATTTTACAGAAAATCATTCGGACGGGCCTCAAGGATTGGTCAACTAAGTTGACCTCGATGATTTGTGGGCTTACCGAACAGCTTATAAAATGTCGATTGGTACCACACCTTATAGACTTGTGTATGGAAAGTATTGTCATTTACCACACTAAGTTGAGATTGCAGAACGTGCTTATGGGGCAACTAAACAAGTTAACACTAGTTATGATGACGCAGGAAAGCTAGGAAGTTGGCCTTGTGCGAGATAGAGGAGTTACAAGATGAGGCATACGAGTGTGCGTCGGCTTATAAGGCAAAGATGAAGAAGGTACATGATGCTAAAATCTGGTGGAAGAATTTTGTAGTTGGTCAAAAAGTTTGGCTTTACAACACAAGGATGAAGCTTTTTTCGAGAAAACTCAAAAGCAAGTAGATGGGCTCGTATTTGATTATTCGAATTGGGAATCACGGGCAATACGAGATTGAATAATTTGATGATCATGTGAGGCTAGTGGTGAATGGCTATAGGTTGAAGCCATACTTGGAGATGAAAAATATTCACAACATGGGTAAGGATTCACCAGTTTATGAAAACACTTTATGATCAATTACACGTGTTTCCACGTTCGTTTATATTTTAATGTATTTGGATCTTCATGGGTGTGGTTCACTATAATCCCTCACAAGACCTTACTCGTCCACACGAGCTACCAATGGGTTTAAAAGGCGTGTTTCATACGCAACCAAGGGGTTTATTTTGAAACTAACTAATTCGGTTGGGTAATCGTCTTATAAAATTGATAAAAAAATCATTTTTTACAAAATTCTTAAAAGGCATATGTCTGACACTTTTGAGAAGCTTGCTTCTACACGTATTGAGATTTTTCAGATTCGGTTATAGTATTTGGTGAAGAGGAGTGTTCACAAGAGTTTACGAGCCACATTTAGCATTGCATTATCATTCATATCAGGTGATTTCAGTTCAATAATTTATTTTGTTATTTTAGTTTGAATGTTAGAAGTGTAATTGTAGATTTTAGTGTTAGAACCATCACATTAGAGCCCTAGTTTATAAGTTGTTAAAATTGAAAATTTCAACCCCGTCCTTCAAATGTTCTTTAAACGGTTTATATTTTCAACATTGAGGACAATGTCAACCTCAAATGTGTGTGTATGGGGGGGGGGGGGGGAATTTTAGCCCGATAGTACCTCGAAAAGTGTTCAGAAACCAAAGTTGGTAACTTTTTACAATTATTTTAATGCCAAATTATAGGTTTCTGGTCATGGTAGGTTTTTTAGCTTCTCGATAGTTTTCCTAACAAATATTATAAAAAAGAAGTTTAAAATGGGGTCGTTTAGGTGGGGATAACGAGTCAAGTGGACGTGTATACATGCTTCATATCGGCAGCCCTTATTTCCAGACATTTTGTGAGATAGCCCATATACTTAAATACACATATTATATAATAAATATCAAACATGACATATCATGATTTGATGATAACCAGTATGTTTCATAAAATTAGAAATCGCTTGTCATATGTTTATCGAGATCTTAATACCACCATATGTATGGAGATTAGGACTTTAGAAAATCCTTACATACATTTCCCACGAAATAAAACTCTTTACCCGACATTACCCCCCTAGGAGCCCGTTTAGACCATATTCCTTTTAATTTGCTAAAAAGAACATTACACACCATTTCAACCCCGGCCTTTATTTTATTGTTACCCTGTGTGATGAAATCTAGTTTGTTATCAAGTTCTATATACTCAGAAGAGTTGTATATATTTCAATGTCAGAGTTGTATATATATGTTACGTGTATTTTTTATCAGTTTGGTTAAAAATAAAGAATAAATAAAAATAGAAAATTGAGAAAAAAAAAGCCAAAAAGAAGTTATCAGTTTTTATTTCAGTGAGTGTAAATAGCGGTTCGATTGTATTTAGTTATGTATTTGTAAAACTGGGTTTCATCCACCTTTGTCAGTAAATACGCCTAATACGCACCCAAACCTAAACCTTAGAAAAACCCTAGTCCATGTCTTTATGCAACCGGTGGTTAATGGGTGGAGATATGACTGATCTGCAAGAATATTAAGTTGTGACTCGTATTTGTTTTTGAGGGCAAAGATATACTAGCACATCTTTTGCTAGTCTAGATATTGACTAGAGAGGAGTGTTGATAATGTGTGGGGTATGAACATGTCTGCTCTAACCGGAAATAAAGTTTTCAGTGCAAATTTTTGGTCATATCGAGTCTTTGTAATCGTTTGTATTTCATTATTACCATTATAATGTAAGGGTATTTTGGTAATTACAAGCCCATTTATTAAGTTATGTATGCTCATTGGTTAAGCATGCTTAAAGAATGAGAGTTAAGTTATTATAAGTGTCCATTCGTTAAGGATGTTTAACGAATGGACTTTAATCATTATTGTTCTGTACCCATTCGTCATGGAATGTTGACGAATGGGGTATAGCGAATGAGTCATTTGTTATACCATTAAGTGAATTATTGTAATGAAAACGAATGAAGGCCATTCGTTATGGCATGTGTAACGTATGGCATTCATCTTCTATATAAAGGTTGTTCATGCCTTCATAATTTAAGTGTGTATAACGTATTTTCTCCTAAGCTGTTACTATGCTGATTTTTTTACTCGCACACTTCCTTTTTAATCTATTATATACATACACATATCAAATAACTAGACCTGGTTGATTAACTATGAAATGATCAATTAATCAACTAAAGCTCAATAGAATTGTGTTTCAACAAATGGTATCAGAGCTCAGAGGTTAGATTGTGCATGTATTAACATAATCTGTAGAACTACCATTCGAGTATCGGTATGCTACCATTTGAGATGCTATACGGTAGACGTTGTAGAACTCCCGTATGTTGGGGAGAGATTGGTCAGAAGGATCTTGGAAGCTTGGAAGTTGTGTAAGAGACCTCTTCAAGGTTTGAACAGGTTAAGGCAATAATGAAAGCTGCTAAAGATCGTCTGAAGTCCTATGCTGATAAGCGGAGACGACGGATATAGTTTAGCATTGGTGACAATGTGAAGCTCAAGGTCTCGCCTTGGAAATGGATTATTCGTTTGAAGAAGAGAGGAGAATTGAGCCAAGGCACATTGGACCATATAAGATTGTAGATCGTATGGGTGAAGTGGCTTACAAGCTAGATTTACCCGAGGAGTTAGAAGCAATTCATTCTACCTTCCATGTTTCTCATTTGAGAAAATGCCTAGGTGATGACTCGTCTCATGTGCCATTAGTAGACATTGAGGTTGATGAGCAACTGAACTACATTGAGCAATCTATAGAGATATTTGACCGCAAGGAAAAGCAACTTCGTCATAAAGTTTTCCCGTTGGTGAAAGTGATATGGAAGCATCGTAAAGGATCAGATGCCCCTTGGGAAGTTGAAGAAGAGATGCGCAAGTTTTACCCAGAATTTGTTTAAGTGATAGTTAGGATTCGGGGACGAAACCTCTTTAAGGAGGGAAGACTTGTAACATCCTACTTTTTGTTAATAATAAATAAAAGGATTATGTTTATTCAAAAGTGTGTTAATATTTAATTAAGTTAAATAACTTAAAAGAGTGTGGGCTTGGTTAATGAAAGATGGAATAAGAGATGGTCATGGGCCCTAGGTCCATGGGCTTGAGAGAGTATAAATACTCCTTAAACCTCCATAAAACCCTAAAATCTCTCATTCTTATCCACTATCCTCTTTACACACCCAAAAAGACACAAAAACACTCTGAGCCATTCGGCCGAGATCCAATATCTAAGAACAAAGCTTAGATTTTGATAGGTCTTTAGCCAAGCAAGCAAGAACAATTCTGTAGCGTATGTTGAAGCTAATCCGTAGCCTATAAAACGTAAAAAGGTACGTGCTTTACGTTTAAAGGTTGTGTTTTTAAGAACGGTCTGCCCTAAGACTTGGTACTAAGGCAAATCGGGTATTTTTATACCATAAAAATATAAACTTGGTGTTAAAAGTGGACTTAATGAACCCGTGAGTAAGAACGGTTCATGTAGAAACCCTAGATTTAGCGTAAACGGGTTTGAAGTCAATAAAGGTGTAAACTATATTGATAAGTAAGCTAGATCTTGGCCTAGAATAGAAAGGAGCGTGTTAAAGGATAAAAGAACACTAAAATATGGGAATGGATGTTAGATTATGAAGTGAAAATGAGAATAAAGGTGTTAATACCCCAACAGTGGTTGTATTCGAATGAAGTAAGCATTCGAATAGAGTGCATTCTATTGTAAGGGAAAGTAAGAAGGAAAAAGGTGCTAACACCTTTGAATCGAATAAGGGATCCATTCGAATAGAATACTGAAGTGAATGGAAGTTGATTCGAATGAAGAGTTAATTCGAATAGAGGTTTCCATTCAAATGGATAACCCATTCGAATAGAGATCCCATTCGATAGGATAACCCATTAGAATAGAGATCCCATTCGAATGGATAACCCATTCGAATAGAGACCCATTCAAATGGATATCCCATTCGAATGGATAACCCATTCGAATAAGAGGTTTGATTCGAATGGATAATCCATTCGAATAGAGTAGAGAGCCCATTTGAATAGAATGTTAAATTCATCTGACGGCTCATTCAAATCAAACTGGCCATTCGAATAAGCAAACCATTCGAATAGAAGGTCTATTCAAATAGAATATGTCACTCGAATATAACTGAGAATTCTATTAGAATAGTCTAGACTTAGAATAGTCTAAACTTAGAATAGTTCAGGTCAGCTTAACCCCAGCCAGGGGCTCTGCCCCTTCGACCCCGATAGGGGCTGCCGCCCCTAGAACCTCGCTGCCAAGGGCGCTGCCCCCGGACCCCCGTTCGTTGACGGGTTAGAATAACTTAGAAGTATGATATAGTTAGAGATAGGTAATTGATACTTGTAATTATTATAAAGTTAGCCGTGCACAACTAAAGAAGGGAATTACTATAAACCCAGAAAGAAACATGATACAGGTAAGTTTCTAGCCCCATCTCCTTGTCATGTTATGATATATGAATGTTATAGAAAGTATTGAGAGTAAGTATGAAAGTTTATGCATATAAATATAAAGAAAGGTATGGTATGGTTGCCCAGAATAAAGGGACCAGGCCCTAATAATATATGTGAGGATAGGTACAAACCTTAATAATATCTGTAAGGATAGGGACCAGACCCTAATAATATATGTTGGGATAGGGACCGGACCCTAATAATATATGTGATGTCAGGGACCAGACCCTTACAATATGTGTGGATTTATAAGGCGAAAGGCTCTTTAAAATGTAATGATAGTTATGTATATATCATGAAAGTAAAGAAAGTATTAAAGAATGAACGTATGAATGTACGTATGAAGTAAGGTGAACAGGTTAAGTATGTAAGGTGTACATACCTTCGGGTATGTATACAAGAACGTGAACGTATTTTATGTTGCTTGATTAACTAGAACATACTCAGTGTAGCTGACTTTAAGTATGCACGCAGCTGAGTAGGATGAGACAGCTGGCTTGAAGATGGGCACATGGCAGAAGAATAACAAAGCTAGCATCTGAAGACTAAATTTTATGAAGTTTGAACTTGAGACATGTTTTATATGGTTTAAATTTTAATACTTATGTAATGAATGGTTTCCTTTTATCTATTCCGCGAAAAGTTTTAATTGACTATGATATTTAGAACTGTGTTTATGAGTAAATCCAACGCTAAAGTAGGGAACCGGGATCGGGTACTTACATGTCGGGCTAGTCTTGATGGTTTATACTTGATCTTATGGGCTTGGGTTTGGTTAGAATGTAGCCATGTAACACCGAAAACTATGAGTTTTCAGTGGGCTTATATTTGGGCTTGGGCCATATTGTGATAGGATATATATATATACACACATTGTATTAGGTCATTAGAAGGTGTTGATCATTATCGAAATGTTTGGTGGTTAGTCGGTGACAAGGGTTTGCATTCCAATCATATTGTAATAGTTTATTTGAGGGCTTAAGCACTCGTCTTTAATATAACATGTATTTTGAAGCATATCGTGTGTTGTTTGGTGTTTGTTCTTTAATATTCTTGAATCACTTTGTTGTTACTTTCTGCCTAACGAGTTTGTTGATATCACATTGAAAGATCCTAATGTGGGACTTACAAGTCCCATTCGTTATGGCATGTATAACGAATGGACTTTGTCTTTTATATATGGATGTACCATGTATGCTTATTTATTAAGTGTGTTTATTATTATTCCTGAGTGCCGTTACTGTACCCAATTTACCTCTCAACACACACTTCGTTCATTTAATCATTTAATCACCTACAACATATCAAGAACTGGATCCTTTTATCTAAAGTATGAATTGAATTGGTTCGTATCAGCACAATTAGGCTCTCTCAAGTGGTATCAGAGCTGAGTGTTCGATTGTTTAGGTGATTTATATGTTAATTAAGATGAACTGCTAAGAATTCATTGAGTAATAGTATTCATTTGTGATCTGAAATTGTGTTTGTTGATTTAGATTCAATTATCATTGAGTAATGTATAATTGAGATCTAATCTATTGAAATCCTATTCGTAATCAGATCTACAAGGTTTGTGTTAGTTTAATTGGATTATTATTAGCTAATTTAACGAAATTGAGGTTGAATTGGTAGTGTATGGATCAAAGTTTCTTGTTGGAGGTTAAACTGGATTTCAGACGAGTTTGGTTAAGATTTGGACGTTTGGAAATGTTAGGGTTTGTTCGCGGGGATTGTAGGAGTTGATTAAGACATAATTTGTTGATTTTGGTTAAGATACGGACGAGTAATCCGTTGTTAATCGTTTATTTGGATTCAATTCTGGATCTAAAATTGAAGATCTTGAAATTTGTTTTGAAGGTTTGAAGATCCCATTTGTTACAATATAACGATGCATTCTTTATACTGTAGCTGCAATTCGTTATCAACCTATAACCATTTTTAGACACATGGCAGGTTGTTACAACTGCTTATTTGTGTACTATAGCCCATTCGTTATCAAAATCCCATTCGTCATACACTCATTCGTTACAGAAACATCATTCGTGACAAACTGATTTGTTACCTGATTCTTTATCATATTCGTTACCTTATTCGTTACCTGATTCGTTATGCTATTCGTTTGATCATTCGTGTGCTGATTCGTTAAGATTGAATCATCATTCGTTATAGTTATTCGTTACTATGGTGGTGTCCTTCATTACATTGATTCGTGATACCATTTGTTATCAGAATTGTTTCCATTCGTTACCATAACCTTATTATCTCATTCGTGTTACTGTTCATCATTCGTTAACAGGACTTATCCATTCCTTACAGAAAATTACACTTTACACCCATAAGTTTTAATTTTGGACGTTTTAACCTAAAAATATAATTTGGTGATCATCTAACACATATTTTTGACATAGCTAACTTTTACGTGTTAGCATCTCAAAATATGATGATGCAACAAATGCTCCTCTTAGATGCTGAGATTGGTTCTCATTTTAAGTGTCCCCTACTTATGAAATTCAGTGATTTTGCTAAGTAGGAACCAAAATTTCGAGCACATTTGGGATCTGTGCCTCCTGATTGTTCAAGATGTCTTGATGATGTTTATACCGCTCCATTTCTTGGTCATGCAACTACAGGTTTTGAAGAAAAGGCTTAATCTGCTTTTACACTAGATGAGAAAAAGGCCTTGGAAAGTGAGACCGAACCATATTCTAGTTTGACAATGGCCTTGCCAGATAACATTTTCCACCAGGTAGGAAGTATTAAAATCTATGCTTCTTTGTTTCAACATATTAAGATAAGAAGCATGGGTAACACACAAGGGATCAAGAAGGTCATGTTAAAGTTTCAATTCAGGAACTCTAATTTATTAAACGGTGAAATGGTCGAAGAGATGATGACCAGGTTTAATCATCTTATTGCTAAGATGAATAAACAAAAGATGGAACCTTTTTAGTCTGACCAGATTGACAATGTCAAGAACGCTTTGCCAACTTCTTATTCGACTTTTCTACTTGTTTTAAAAGATAATTCAGTCTTTAAATCTAATGTATTAACATCAATGGAATTAATGCAAAAGATATGGGAAAGGGAATATGACTTGAAGTGTCAGAAATCATCCCAAAGACAACCAAGATCCAACATTGTATGAAGGATCTTTATCTTTAAGCAACTCTGTAGCTCCAATCACTGCTTTCTTGTCTTAGACTTCACAAGAAATGCAATCTTCAGTGAATGAACAAATACCAAATATTTGTTTCATGGCATCCAAGTCAAACAATTGTTCTTGTGGTGTTGGTAATGCTTCAGCTCAACCACCAAATTTGAACCAGAAGGAAGCGGAACAACATTTTGCTTTCTTAAGTGCTTTCATGAGTTCTTATGAAAATTCGGTGAGTGGTAAAATTGCCACGAGTGAACTTACTGATGAAGACTATGACCAGATCGATCCAGATGATTTGGAATTAATGGATTTGAAGTGGAATATGGCAATGATTATGTGTAAAATAAAAAAATTCATGCAAAGAACTGGAAAAGATCTACCTACAAGCAGGTTGGTTTTGATAAGCTTAAAGTAAGATTTTATAACTGTCAAGATTTTGGTCACATTGCCAAGGAGCGTGACAAGCCGAAGAAGGAATACAATGGACCACGTAATCAAGATAGAAGCTCGGGAAAGACGTTTAACGAGTCAAAAGAAAACGCTTCCGGGGGGTTCTTCTAAAGTTGTTGGTTGACAAGCTCAGATCGCAACTGAAGGGATTGATTGGAATCAAAGGCTGCTAGGTAATGGCAATCAAGCTAATCTTGTCATGTTTGAACAAGCTGAAAGTTTTCAAGATGCTCAAGGAGATGGTTTGACTTTCGAGAACGAATCAGGGACTGAATCGGACTCTGATATCTCATGCAACATGCAACCAACAAATTTTTCATGTCAGGCCAAGAATGATGGGGTAAGTCGTATTTCTGTTTCTACTGTATCCGAAAATGTTTCAGCTGATTCAGTTGCTTTATTTGAAACTGTATCTTGTGATGTTTGTGAGGAATTTAAGTCGAAATATGACTTAATTTATCTTCAAAATGAATCACTTCTGAAAGAACTCGCTTTAGTGAAAAATAACTATAGACAATCATCGGATTTACGAAAGAAATCGAAGGACAAAACTGAAAGATTGTCTCATGGTAATCATGATCTGCAAGCTGAGCTTTCAAGAAAATTAATTATCATTGACAAACAATTCCAAGAGATTCTCAAATTGAGAACTAAGATGACCAAACTTGAGAATGAAATTCTTGAGTTAAATAACAAGTTGGCTAAATCCAAAAACTCATATTTCCTTTTGAATGAAATTATTGAAGTTTCGGGAAAACAAATGGGTTCAAAGACTGTGTACGATTTAATGCGGTCAGAGAAACCAACGATCTCTGATGAGGATTGAATGCGGTTCATTAATCCTACTGCTAGTAAATAAAACACAGGACGTATGTTTAAATTTAAAGGAGTAAACAAAGTTTTTAAGGAGAAAGACATTCCACTACACTTAATCAAACAGGAATTGATTGAAGTGTCTTTCCAAACGAGACCTCTAGTTTACATGATCTTGAGAAAGCTTTTGCAAGATCTAAGTCGTTAAACAAGCCTATCCTTAAACCAAGTTTGAAACAACATCTAAATGATATTAAACTAGTAAAGTTTGTTATTTCTACTGGAACTGACACTTTATAAAGTTTTTCAAATTGTTCAAACCTGGATTTTTATATAAAGAAAAAGGCTGTGTTGTTGGATGATGAAGAAAATGTGAAAATCTCAAGTGATTCTTGTCAACCAAGTGTTACACAATCGACAATCAAACCACAACGTGTTTTCATTGATATGAGAACTTGTTTCTTATGTGGCGAATGTGGGCACGTTGTCAAGAAATGTGGAACACGAAAAATGACGAATGCTCATTTTGTTGCCAATGAACAATCCAAAAAGGTTTCTATGGTTAAATAGATTCTCAAGAGACCTTTGTCTCGCGTTGACGAGACCCACGTAATGTTTCACAATGTGAATCCACGCAAGGTGATTCATGTTAATGAAACTTCAGTTAAATTAAACCACAAATTGTTTTTTCCTACACAACCGATTTGAAAAAATGAAAACTCAAATGTGATTAAGGACGCATATCTAAGACGCACGTCTAAGAGACCAGTGACATATTCATAAGCGTCTAAACCACATTTGGATCTGTTAAGATTAAACCTTTTATTTAAGTGAATGAGGTGCCCAAGAATGAGGCATGGGCTGCCTTTTTGGTCTAATCATGTTTCTTGTATGTGCAGAGTTTATCATAGACTATATCTGGTGAAAATTGGATCATGAATAGCAGAAGCACTCTTCACATTACCGGAAATATTGACCTACTAACCAATGTGAAGAATATACAAGGGGTTATGTAGTGTTTGCAGGTAATTTAGGGGGCATGATAACGAAAGAATGGGATGTGTCAAATGGTAGTGTTACGTTTGAAAAGGTTAATTATTGTGACAAGGTGGATCACAATCTGTTGAGTGTTTCTCAAATTTGTGATAAACAGTATACCACTGTGTTTACAGACAAGGAGTGCATAATACTCATACCAGGATATGTCATTCCAGAAGACATGGTTGTTATGCGTTCTCCTAGGTCAAATGATATTTATGTATTAAATATGAGTACTAAGGTGTCAACTACTACATATGTTGAAACATGTTTTGTCTCTAAGGAAACTGAGAAAGACTCAATTTTGTGGCATAAGTGGATGGGTCACATTCTTGTCAGAAAGATGAATCATCTTATGGAAAATGATTTAGTGGAGGGGGTTTCACTAAGACATTTCATGTTCACTGATCACTGTGTTGCATGCAAGATGGCAAACAAAAGAAGAAGTCGCACCCGACAAAATTAATTAACTCCATTGATACTCTACTGGAACGACTAGATATGGATTTGTTTGGTTATGTGAATCGTTCGAGTATTGCTGGAGATTGGTATTATTTAGTTGTAAATAACGACTATTTGAGGTACTCGTGGGTGTTAAATATGAATTCTAAAGATCAGATACCGGTTCTTGTCCAGAACTTAATCTCAAAGACTGAATCACTTTACAAACATAAGGTGAGACGTATTCGGAGTAACAATGGAACGGAGTTCAAAAATACTATATTTGACTTTTTATGCATTCAAAAAGAGATCCATCGGGAATATAGTGCTCCTTGCATACCTCAACAGAACGATGTGGTTGACCGCGGGAACTGAACAATGAATGAAGCAGCAAGAACAATGCTTGCAGATTCAAAGCATCCTGTTCAATTTTGGATTAAGGTTGTGAACATTGCTTGATACACGCTCAATCGTGTTCTGACGGTTAAGAAGCGGCAAAAGACGAGTTATGAGCCTCTGAATAACCGCAAACCTAATTTAAAGTTTCTAGAACCTTTCATGTGTCCTTGCACAATGTTAAAACAAGATGCAGGAAAATTCGAGAAGAAGGCTATTGAGGGTTACTTCTTGGCGCGTATCACCTAAGAAATGTGTTTTCAATTTCTCTTTGGGTTGTGTTGAAGAACGGTACCATGTAGATTGCCAAAGCTACACAACACCTCTTGTCAGCAAGGGTCCTGATTGGATGTTCGATTATGAGAGTTTATTTAATTCTTTTACTCCTATAGTTGATCTTCCAAATGAAGACTGGTGCGTGCTTACTTAAAATATCAATTATTTTCCACACCAAGGTCTTCTAGTTAGAACTCCGAACTGAATGATGATCGTCCTGAAACATCTGATGTAGTTTCTGTATCATCTGATTATGGTCATTTCGTTGATTCTTCTTCAGTACTGTTAGCTGATAAACCCGAGGTTGGGGAGTCTTCTCATAATGTTAATGAGATTACGGCTGAAAAGAATTAACTAACTTAAGTGATCATGTTTTTGTGCCTGAAAATCCAACACATCGGATTCATACGTATCCTCAGGACAACATCATTGAGATCTTAATGATGGTGTTCGTACACACCATCAGATTGCTAATGCGGGTGATTCTAATGTATTATGTGCTTATGCTGATATACATTCATCAGGAATCTTGAGTGTTGCGAAATACACTTGCTTTGTTTCTCAAATGGAACCGACGAGTGTTTGTATGGCGCTTGAATATTCGTCATGGGTAGAAGCAATGCAAGAGGAATCACAACAGTTCATTCAACTGGGTGTATGGGATCTCATTGATCAACCTGATCAGGTTAAGAAACCTATCCCGGCTAAATGGGTTTTTAAATGTAAAAAAGGATGATCGTGGGGTCATCATTAGGAATAAAGAGTGTTTCTTCGTGCAAGGGTTTTATCAGAAAGAAGGCGTAGATTACACCGAAGTATATGCTCATCTAGAAAGACTGGAAGCTATATGCAAATTCTTAGCCTATGCACCCTTCAAGAAGATTAAGGTATATCAAATGGACGTTAAGATTGTGTTTCTTAATAGGGAACTTCATGAAGAGGTGTTCGTGAAACAGCCTCCTGGTTTTGAAGATCCGGACTATCCAGACCGTGTTTACCATTTAAACAACGCTCTTTATGGTCTACACCAAGCTTCGAGATCTTGATACGGCACGCTTGCTTAACGTCTTACGAATAGTGGCTTCAAACGAGAAGCTGTGGATTGTACCCTATTACCCTATTCTACAAGACTGTCGGAGAAGATTTGCCCCTCGTCAAGATTTATGTCAACGACATCATATTTGACTCAATAAATGAAAAGCTATGTAAGGACTTCGAGAAGTCGATGCAGACTAAGTTCGAGATGAGCTCGATGGGGTATACGAATTTCTTTTTAGAGTTTCAGGTTTAACAATCTAAAGACAGAATATTCATTCATTAAACGAAATATGTGAACAACGCCTTAAGTCGATTCAAGATAACTGTTGGAAAATCCCTTCTACTCCTCTTCCCGTAGGTCACAATTTGTCACAGGCAGAATTCAAGGATACCGTTGACCCGACCCTGTACCAAGCTATGATTGGTTCTTTAATGTATCTAACTGCGTAACGTCTTGATATTATGTTTGTTGTTTTCTTGTGTGCCAAGTATCAAGCGAGTCGTTAAGTGACTCATATGGCGACGGTTAAACGTATATTTTACTATCTGAGGGGTAATCCTGACATCGAGATATGATATCCCAAGGATGATAGTTTTGATCTCACTGCGTTTTCCAATTCGGATTATGGAGGATGCAAGATCAACTTCAAGTCAACTACAGCGGGTTGTCAATTTCTATCAAGCCGGCTTATTTCCTTGCAGTGTAATAAGCAGACAACGGTCTCCACTTCAACTACATATGCCGAATACATGGCAGCCTCGAGTTGTGGTTCACAGGTTTTATGGATCCAGCAACACTTGCGGGATTACGGTTTGTAGTTTCTTATTACTCCCATATTTATGGATAACTCCATTGCTATTTGTATAACGAAGAAACCCCGTGCATCACTCTAAAACGAAACATATTGATATTAGATATCATTTTATTCATGACTGCTATGAAAAGATATTAATCGACATAGAGAAGGTGCACACGAATTATCAAAAGGCGGAACTTTTTACCAAAGCATTTGACAAAACGAGATTTAAATTTTTTCTTGGTCTAAATTTTTTAAAAATTCATGTTGATATCCTCAAGCTCAGAAACTCACTTTTGGTTTGTATAGTTTTTGTTTTGTTTTATTTTATTTTTTTGTTAATATTGTGGTTTTTGGGGGAGAAAAGGGAAAAATACAAAATTATTGTGCTTTTATTTTGTACATATAAAGTCCAAAAACATTCAAATATTTAAAAAATCTAAAAACATTTAAAAATTATGCTCCTCAAAATGAGTTTTGAAGCAAAAAGAGAACATGATAGTACATTGGCTATCTAGTTCCAAATCCATTAAGAAATAAGCTTAAAAGGTTGTGTGCTTAATTGTATTAGTGCATTGGTAGGATTTAAAACAAGCAAGTAAGAAAACGTAAGCGATATAAATATAAACACTAGTCGAATATGGTGGATTAACATCTGTATGCATGGTTAATGTCTGTTTTAAGTCTCAAAATGTTTTTAAAGATTGTTGTGTGTGCATGTGTTCATTTTGCAAAGAAATTCAGCTTATTTTTCATTTCATTTTGCAAAGAAATTCAACTTTATTTTTTCTTTATTTTTGCTTAAGTCTTGGACTCTCTACGCGTCTAGGAATACCGATCTAGTGGTTAAGGCCTAAGTATTCTGCTTTATTTTCTTGGTGTTCCGTACAAGCCTTGGATCTTCTTCACGTATACTATAAAGCAATGTATCGAACTGGAGGTTAAGGCCTGTACAATTTCAACTTATTTTATCTTTTATTTTGTTAAAATGGAACATTATCTACGTGTAGTAATACCGATCTTAAGGGAAAATTTTAACCTTCTGCTTTATTTTCTACTTTTTTATTTTTGCATGAGTCACATCTGATCTCTTTTAGTAAGAAAATGACATACATGATAAGCTTCAAGATTTGAGATATTCAAATTATGTCTGGAAGATGGGGGCCGCTTACGATTTGTTGATTTTGGATTTTGGTTGGGATTTTGTTTTCGTTTATGGATTTATGATTAAGAGGTTTATTTTCATTCGATGCATATGTGTGCTTAGGATTGTTTGACGAGTTTTATTGTTTCACGGTTTCCTTGGTGATTGTTCCTTATGATAGGATTCTGTTAGGTCATCTACTGTGTGTTTTTGACTAGTTTGTGGTTAATTTGCAATAAAACTATAGGAACAATATTGATGAATCAAGTAGACCTAAGTGTGTTGCTAATCTAAATAGATGTAAGGTGATAGATTATGTGATAGGTCTTGGTTGATGAATTGCTTGATTTAGTTCTCTGTAAGGAGTCCGTCTAGGTTGGTTTATTTGTCTTGTCTATCTAGTAGAGTGAATTCTTTAAACTACCTTTGATTTCCGCGCTGTAAGGTAGGATTTCTTATATAGGTACTTGTCATAAAATAAATTAGGGACCGTAAGCGGGTCTAATTAAATCGGTAATTTTAATAGCTTGTTAGGATTTCATAGGTGTTTTCTTGAGAAGGGTCAAGGGTCCTTTTCAGTTTCACATTAAGAGAATAGTTTAAGAGCCTGGTTCCATAACTTAGCATTTTTCAACCATTTGATAATTGATGCATTAGAGATTCTAGCCTAGGTAGTTGTTCGTCATCATCTGAATTAAGTCTAGATTTAAGTCGTCTTTAGTTTTACTAATTAGTTTTAATTTTAGTTTTTAGTAAAATCCCCCTTTTAAGAATAAATAAAATGCCGTGTATGTAGTTGAGCCTAATTTAGCTAGTTTACGTAATTAAAAGAGTATGTGGGTTCAAAATTCGGACTTACTAAATTGTACTAGAGTCGACTAGTACACTTGCTGGTTAGTAGTTTTAGTTAAGTTTAAGAGTCTAGAATTATTACTTAGTGTCTAGATTAACATATTTTACTTAATAAATTATATAACTACGTTTAGCATATATAGTTTTTGGCGCCATTTTCGGGACTCTTGGCGATTGCGTTCATTAGCTTTGATTAGACTTACTTACTACATAATTGCTATTTGTTTTGTTTTTGTTTTTGTTTTTGTTTTTGAGTGGTAAGAGTCTAAGTAGTTTTTATTTTATTTTTATTTTTGTTTTTCGAGTTTGTTTTGAGTCGTAGGAGTTAGGATAAAATAGTTTATTTTAATTACTTTTAATTAGTTTAGTTTTTCTTTAACATATTTTTTTTTATTTTACTACTATTTGGTGGTCGTGATCCATTTCTGTTTAAGTTTAACTTTGTCGTGATATTCTGCTTTATTTTCTTGGTGTTTCGTACAACCCTTGGATTTTCTCCGTGTATACTATAAAGCAATGTATCGAACTGGAGGTTAAGGCCTGTACAATTTCAACTTATTTTATCTTTTTATTCTGTTAAGATGGAACCTTTTCAGCTTATAGTAATACCGATCTTAAGGGAAAATTTTAACCTTCTGTTCTATTTGTTATTTTGCATGAGTCAGAGCTGGTCTCTTTTAGTAAGAAAATGACATACATGATAAGCTTCATGATATGAGATAATCAAATTGTGTCTGAAAGATGGGGGCCGCTTACGATTCATGCTTAATTGAACAAATCTAATCTTATCACTGAAATTTCAGAAAAATTTGTTGTTAAAATTCAAGGGGACAACAATACTAATGACTGACTTAACACCTACCCTAATAATGCTGAAATATAAAACCATGGTGGAAGGGCGATTTGGTCAATATGATAATCTGCTCTAACTCACAAAAATATGTACTTTCGTAAAATAGTTTCATATTTGTCTTAGTTTTAATGTTTCATTTATTTTGAAAATATTCAAAATCCAAAAGCATTTTATTTTTATTTTTGTTTTGCTTTATTTTCGATTTCCTAGCTAAATGGTGAATTTGAAAAGGAAAATACAAAAAGATTTTCCCACGTTTTTAAGTTAATTCTTTTAACTTATGTCTTATTCATGTAAAACACGTTAAGATATTGGTTTTTATCCCGAGTTGTAAAAAGTTTTAAAGTAAATGTTATCAAAAGACGGGTTTTGATACATATTTATCCTTTGGAAAGTTAAATGAAATGTCATTTTACTTTGCTATTTAACACCTCATTTGTTACACTATTGTAACGAATGGAACACATTCGTTAACATAAATAATAACGAATGAAGGTCATTCGCAATGAAAAATTTGATAATGACTGTAACCATCCGTTACTGTTCATCCGCTTCCGCTGGTCTGATAATGAATGACCTCATTCGCCATAATCTTGATAACGAATGAAGGATGAATAGCTTGCTATTCGTTATGATTTTAATTTATAGTTAATTCATTAAATTTTATTAACAAATGACTTAATGGATGAATGGCCATTCGTTAATTTTGAATTAATGAATGAGCTCATTCGTGTTCTTTGCGATGCGTGCAAGTATGACACTACATAAACCCCAGTGGTAGACTAATGAACCTTTCATCTTCCTCGATTATTACACTTCCTAAGAAAACCCCTGCTGAAATTTTCCAGAAAACTCGACCTTAATTAAACTCTATTTCATCACTCAATTCGTGTTAATAAGGTACAGACGAAAACAACGTGATCATTTTCGTCAAAATTGATGACCGTTTGAGGAGTTAATTAAGACTTTAAATAAACTGATAATTTATTAATCAAGTAAACCTTTTAAGCCTGCTAATTGATGTAACTGTTTAATAGGGTTGATTAGCGATGTTATTGTTGGAATCGATCTGCCCAAGGCACATATTAGAATTGATGTGGCTAGTACGTATTGATCCAAGTCGGGTCATACCCAATAACAAGCTAGACAAACGCCACGATATTTATTAGTAGATATGATCTAAGTAATAATTATCAACACTTATATATTTGGAAATGGGTTTTCTAAATATTTACATTTGTGTGTAAAATAAATTATATGGATAATTTACGAGAGAGACGTTATTTATTTGATAAGTAACAAAACGTGGTTAAAAGAAAATAAACAAAATTGAGTTTCGGTTTTAGGGGGAAAACCCTTTGGTGGGTCGGCTCCCTTCTCCACCCACTCTCTCTCTTGTTTATCTTTCCAAGACATGCAAAAGGTAGAGTGTAGACAAAATATTATTCTAACACTCTCTCTCACACACACAAGTGTCTCTCTCTTCCTCTCTCTCTCTCTCTCGGCCGAAAATCCAAGAAGAACAAGAAGAAAGAAAAGAGCAAAGGGTTTGTTCTTGTAAGTGTAAGATCCCTAGCAACTTGGTGTTTGTTGATTAGCTTGTCGGGTATACAAGCTTGAGGAGTCCTTTTCTTGGATTCTAGACATTCAACTCATTCATCCATCTCATTCTCGTTCTTGAAAGGTATGTTTTGTTTAACACCCTATGGTTGTGTTTTGATAGCATGCATGTCGTATATGGATCCTGGATTGGGTTTAACATAAAAGGGTTTATGTATTAGGTAATAACAAGATTTAAAACTAATATCTTCCGCTGCGTTTTCCTAAATAAATGGTTATTTTGGACTTTTATAATCTTGCTAAAACCCAACAATGGCATCAAGAGCCGCTTATACGATTACATGCTTCAAAATGGGTTCAAAAGTGCTCGGGTTTGATGGTTTTTGTTACCATTTTGGCCGAGAACTTTAGGCATTTTGGTTGCCCCTTGATTTTCCAAGTTTAAACCATACATGCATGTGGTAGAAAATTTGGAAAATTAGTCATTTTGGTTGCCAAATTTTGTTTGGGCTGAAACTGTGTTCTTCAGCTTTGGCCGAGAACTCAATGGTAGAAAACCTTAGTTCTTGGTCTGGCCGAAGACACCTGAAACCCTGTTCTTGGTTGGCCGAGAACTCATGGTTGGGAACCATGAGATTTCGGTTGACCGAAAACATGTTCTCGGTTGGACCGAGAACTCATGATGATGAATCATGGTTCTCGGTATTGACCGAAAACAACTTCTCAGTTTTGACCGAGAACAATAGGTTCTCGGTGAACCAAAGCTTCCGGGCCGAAAACTCTGAAGCTTTGGTCATCTGTCCGAGAACTATGTGTTCTCTGTTTTAGGCCGAGAACTAAGGGAAAGAGGAACCATTTCTGGTCAAGGGTTGACCTGCTCGGTCAAAGGTTGACTTGTTTGTGTGGATGTTCATTTCCAAGCCATGAACTTGTGTATATTGAAGAATTATCGTTGTGATTTGTACATTTGGATGTAATATTCCTTATTCGGTTTATAATCTATTTATTCTTTCAAATGGTTTGTAATAATAAGTAGAATAGTTGTATTTCTTTTATTAGACAAAATGTATTAGGATATATTTTGTAAAAGAAGATGCAACTACAACACCATTTTGGTGGAAGCCCAAATAATGAAGATGGATCACAACAAGAAGTGAACGCTTAAAGCATAAGGATGCGGAGTCAAGTGGGAGTTCACCATCTTCTACCTTGTGTCATGCTCGTCCCTTAGGAGAGACCTTTGACCCACTTGTTTCGATCAACAAGTGTTGTCTATCTAGGTGGCTATGGATATGAACATGTCTTGTATTTTATGCTTGATTGGTTGTTTTAGTTTTATTGTTTTATCTTGTATGGATGTTAACAATTAAAATAGACAACTAGCATAAAAGTGATTCCTTTGAAATTATTAAGTGATAAAATTGGTTTTATTAACTATTAATGATTTCACAATAAAATGTGTTTTATTAAAAGGAATTTGAAATTGGCTTTTCAAAGGTACCATACATTTGAATGCATGCAAATGAAAGGTACAATATATAGTTTTTCAATCTAGAATTTTGAAAACTAAAATCCCTTTTATAAACAAGTTGAACACCATCCTTTTACACGACACTTAAGTCACTTGTAGACTTGATAGTGTGATAGGGTCACCTAACCACTTTTAAGAAAACTTGTGATCTTAAGGTGGTTTTACAATTACCTTTGGCTTTAGGGTCACCTAACCTCTTGTATGAGTAAACTCACATGTGTGTGTAAGTAGGACGACTTGATTTGAAAACCATGACTATAGGGTCACCTTAACATGGCATTTAAAGGTGTTGATGGGATTAAACATACCAACTAAACATATGATGTTTAACCGATCCCATAAAACTAGAAGTTGCAAAGGGTTGCAATCGTCAAACGTTGACCACCTTGTTAATTCGAATAGTAGGATAAAGGTCACCTAACTACTGTTTGAATGAAACGTTGGATTCTAGATTTTAATCAATAATTTTCTTGGAGACATTAAAGGGTATTAAAGATTAAAATTTTATTAATATCAAAGATACTAATTTGAACTTTGTCAAAATTCTTTTAATAGATGGCCGCAAACAATGCACTGAACGCAATTATCCCACCTGTGCATAACTTATCACTGAGATCCATTCTGGATAAGGATCTTCTAAACTATAATAACTTCATGGACTGGTATCGAAACTTGAGAATTTTTCTCAAGCAAGAAAAGAAGTCTTATATTTTAGACGACCCTATTCCCGATGAACCCGAAGTTGACGACTTGGATGCCTATGCAAACTGGTTGAAATACACCGAAGACTTGGTGCAAGTTTCTTGCCTCATGTTGGGAACAATGATTCCCGAGATCCAAAAGGATTTCGAGAATCATGGGGCGTATGACATGATTACCCAACTTAAGGAAATGTTCCTTACTTAAGCTAGGGTTGAGCGTTTCGAAACGGTTCGAGCGCTTCATGCATGTCATATGGAAGAAACCCAATCTGTATCATCTTATGTGCTTAAGATGAAGAGCCACATTGATCGGCTTGAACGGCTTAACTGTCCCGCCTCAAAGGAGTTGGCCACGGATTTGATCCTTAATGGCCTAACTAAGAGATTTGAGACACTCGTCATGAACTACAACATGAACGGATGGGACAAAAGCATTGGCGAGCTTCACGCAATGCTTAAGACAGCCGAAGCCGGCATGGGTAAAAAGGTTTTACCCGTTCTTGCGATCAATGAGGGTGGCTCCAAGAAGAGGCATCACCCTGAACCCAAAGCAAAGGTTGTTGTGGGTAAAGGGAAAGTCAAGAAGGGGTTCAAGGGAAAGGCAAAGGCGGAGCCAAAACCAAAGAAGCTAAAGGTTAGCGCTGAAGATCCGTGCTTTGGTTGTGGGGAGATAGGTCACTGGATGAGGAACTGTCCGACCTATCTCAAAGAGTTGAAAGCTAAGAGGGATGCGGGGCAAACCTCAGGTACAACTTTCATGATCCACATTGATCTTAATATTATTTCTTCTAACACATGGGTATTGGATACCGGATGTGGAACTCACATCTGAAATTCATTACAGGGGTTCAAAAGAAGAAATGATGTGAAGAAAGGAGATATAAGTCTCTTCATGGGCAATGGAGCAAAGGTTGACGTCCAAGCCCGAGGAGATTATGTTTTAAAGCTTCCAAATGGTTTGGAAATTATTTTGAAAAACATTCTATATTCCCCTAGTTTGACTAGGAATATTATCTCTCTTTCTGTATTAAGACAATCTGGTTATGATTTTAAGTTTGTTGACAATTGTATTTGTGTTTTCATGGATAATGTCTTTTATTTTAAAGCAATGTCGTTTAATGGCATTTATGAATTAATTAATGATGAATCATACATTGATAACTCGTTGTACCAAGCTAACACCAAAAGACTCAAAGTGGATTTGAGTAATACTTTTCTTTTGCATTGTCGACTTGGTCACATAAACAAGAATCGCATTCATACACTTCGAAAGAATGGTCTTTTGAAGTCAAATGTTGATTCATTTGATGAATGTGAATCTTGTTTATTGGGAAAGATGACCAAAGAGCCCTTTAATGGTACGAATGAAAGGGCGAAAGACTTATTAGGTATCATACATTCGGATGTATGTGGAGCTTTTAGGACAATGACAAGGAATGGTGAAAAATACTTCATTACTTTTACCGACGATTATAGTCGCTATGGGTATGTGTTCTTGTTAAGACACAAAAATGAGACCTTTGAAATGTTCAAAGTCTTCCAAAGTGAAGTACAAAATCAACTCAACAAGACAATCAAAGTGCTACGTTCCGATAGAGGAGGTGAATACCTCAATGATGTGTTTCTAGAACATCTTAGGATTTGTGGGATTGTCTCACAACTTACTCCACCTGGAACACCACAACATAATGGTGTAACTGAGAGGAGGAATCGAACTTTATTGGATATGGTTCAATCCATGATGGCTAGAAGCTCGTTACCTCTATCATTTTGGGGTTTCGCTGTGATCTCCGCAGCCCGTATTTTAAATATGGCACCAACCAAGAAAGTGGATAGGACACCTTTTGAAATATGGCATGGAAAGGCTCCATCATTATCATATTTAAAGGTATGGGGTTGTGAGGCTTATGTTAAGATCTACACCCCTGAAAAACTCGAATGCCGATCCACTAAGTGTATATTTGTAGGATACCCCACAGATTCGATGGGATATTATTTCTACAATCCAAACGAGCATAAAGTGTTTATAGCTCGGAAGGCAAAGTTCTTGGAAAGAAGGTTCCTTATGGAAGGAACTGACAGAACTGTGGAACTCAAGGAGGATCGAGAACCACAAGCCGATACACGTTTGGTTGACACTAGCAATCAACAAGAGGTTGTTGATGAAGATCAAATGGTTGATCAAAACACACAAAACATTCGCAAATCTGGTAGAATTAGCACTCCACCTGAAAGATATGGATTTTTCATGGATGGATGCTATATGGTAGATTCGGATGAACCAACCACATACCGAGATGCAATGTCACAATCTGATTGTGGCAAATGGCTGGAAGCCATGAATGTTGAGATGCGATCCATGCATGACAATCAAGTATGGGACTTGGTCGCACCACCTCTAAATTCCAAAATGGTTGGAAGTAAGTGGGTTTTCAAGAAGAAAACTGATATGCATGGAAACTTGGATACTTATAAAGCTAGACTTGTAGCAAAGGGTTTCACTCAAAATCAAGGGGTTGATTATGATGAAACTTTCTCGTCTGTGGCGATGCTAAAGTCTATAAGGATATTGTTTGCCATAGCCGCATATTATGACTATGATATATGGCAAATGGATGTCAAAACTGCTTTTCTAAATGGCCATCTTGAGGAAGATGTCTATATGGTTCAGCCCGAAGGTTTTTTCGATCCACAACATCCTAATAAAGTATGAAAGTTAAAGAAATCAATCTATGGATTGAAACAAGCATCTAGGAGTTGGAATCGCCGTTTTGATGATGAAGTCAAGAAATTTGGATTCATCAAAAACGCTGATGAAGCTTGTGTGTATAAGAAAGCTAGTGGGAGCATCATTACCTTTCTGGTATTGTATATCGATGACATACTGTTATTTTGAAATGACATTCCAACCCTGGAAGGTGTAAAAGCCTGGCTTGGGAGTTTCTTTTCCATAAAGGATCTTGGTGAAGCCGCCTATATTCTAGGAATAAGAATCTATAGGGATAGATCAAGGCGGTTGATAGGTTTGAATCAAAGTGCATACATTGACAAAATCTTGAAAATGTACAAGATGGAAAACTCTAATAAAGGTTTGGTACCTATTCAAAGAGGAACAATGTTGAGTGCTTCTCAATGTCCAAGCTCAAAGGATGAGCAAGACAAAATGAGTGGAATCCCATATGCATCTGCTATAGGATCCATCATGTATGCCATGATTTGCACCAGACCGGATGTGTCATGCACCTTGAGCATGACAAGTCGATACCAACAAAATCCGGGAACTAGCCATTGGATGGCTGTTAAGAGCATATTGAAATATCTTAGGAGGACTAAGGATATGTTTCTAATATATGGCTCTGGTGAGGAGGAACTCGTTGTAAAGGGTTACACTGATGCGAGCTTCCAAACTGATCGAGATGATTCTCGATCACAATCGGGATATATTTTCGTTCTCAATGGTGGTGCTATCTCCTGGAAGAGCGCAAAACAAGACGTGGTCGCCTTGTACACCACTGAATCTGAATACATCGCCGCTTCCCTAGCAGCTCAAGAAGCTGCATGGATTAGAAAGTTCATTGCCGGTCTAGGAGTGGTCCGTACCATTCAGGACCCTCCAGAAATCTTTTGTGACAACGAGGGTGCGATTGCTCAAATC
This sequence comes from Bidens hawaiensis, assembly GCF_021521415.1. Taxonomy (NCBI): domain Eukaryota; kingdom Viridiplantae; phylum Streptophyta; class Magnoliopsida; order Asterales; family Asteraceae; genus Bidens; species Bidens hawaiensis. The sequence goes on from NW_027500329.1 coordinate 55,674, forward strand.
AAGGAACCTCGTGCACATCAAAAGACTAGGCACATTGAGCGGATGTTCAACTACATAAGGGATGAAGTTGAAAAAGGAAGGATATGTATTCGCAAAGTTCATACTGATCAAAACATTGCGGGCCCACTCACAAAACTCCTTGAAAGGCCGGAGCATGAGGGTCATACTTGCGCCTTAGTACTTTGATATTCTAGTGATTGGATTTGATCAAAATTTGTATTTGGATATTGGAACAATTTTATTTTAACTCAATCATATGGTTTTGGTTATGGTCATATTCTTGAGTTATGTTCCATTTTTGTATGTTTAAATCCGTGAATATTTTGAATTATTCTAAACGTCCGTAGTCGATCATAGTTGTGGGAACAAATATGAAAGTAAGACTATTATGAACTTGGATTGGTAGATATTCATGAGGTATGAATATAGAAAAGGGTTGCTGCCAAGGTTCATAGATATTTATGGGATAAATTTTAGACTGACCCGCCCTCAATTTACTGCATGGAATCCTTGGGATTTGTGATCATAAGTAAATTTGAGTAGAGGCGAGCATCATAGTATCCTCCGACCTGAGATACATATTGGGTCTTGATATTCATCGACTATTATGCTTTGACTTAGTTCTTTGCTGCTCTGAAATATGTCAGTACATAAGGCTAAGCTCAAGTATAGTACAAGATGATAGTGAGAGACGTATGTAGTCAATAGGGGATTTGTTCCTCTTATTCGTTGAGAGTTAAATGTCTAAGGCCTGATAAGTTAAATCAACAGAGGATGATCACTCTGTGTCTCTGGATTTAACATGACATTTGTGGCAAAGGGATAAATGATAGTTTCACCTAAATCTTTTCAAGTATGGAACTTGAAAGGGATGATGTTATTGAATGGCACTTCGTCATGCGTATTAGGGATAGTAAACCATTGTTAGGCGGTATTTGCTATTTGCATCAATCTTCTATGAATCTTGTGCAAGTGGGAGATTGTTGGAATCGATCTGCCCAAGACACATATTAGAATTGATGTGGCTAGTACGTATTGATCCAAGTCGGGTCATACCCAATAACAAGCTAGACAAACGCCACGATATTTATTATTAGATATAATCTAAGTAATAATTATCAACACTTATATATTTGGAAATGGGTTTTCTAAATATTTACATTTGTGTGTAAAATAAATTATATGGATAATTTACGAGAGAGACGTTATTTATTCGATAAGTAACAAAACGTGGTTAAAAGAAAATAAACAAAATTGAGTTTCGGTTTTGGGGGGAAAACCCTTTGGTGGGCCGGCTCCCTTCTCCACCCACTCTCTCTCTTGTTTATCTTTCCAAGACATGCAAAAGGTAGAGTGTAGATAACATATTATTCTAACACTCTCTCTCTCACACACAAGTGTCTCTCTCTTCCTCTCTCTCTCTCGGCCGAAAATCCAAGAAGAACAAGAAGAAAGAAAAGAGCTAAGGGTTTGTTCTTGTAAGTGTAAGATCCCTAGCAACTTGGTGTTTGTTGATTAGCTTGTCGGGTATACAAGCTTGAGGAGTCCTTTCCTTGGATTCTAGCCATTCAACTCATTCATCCCTCTCATTCTCGTTCGTGAAAATGGTTGTGTTTTGATAGCATGCATGTCGTATATGGATCCTGGATTGGGTTTAACATAAACGGGTTTATGTATTTGGTAATAAAAAGATTTAAAACTAATATCTTCCGCTGTGTTTTCCTAAATAATTGGTTATTTTGGACTTTGATAATCTTGCTAAAACCCAACAGTTATTACAAGTCTAGTGTCATAACTTTTACATCAGTTCATTGGGTTTCGTTCAAATTAAAATTATTGATTTGCATGTTTGACTGGTTAAGCTTAACTAATTTTGACCTTGACTATTGTGAGGTTCATTCGTCTTGTTAAGCCTTGCTAATTGATGTTCATTCGTCTTGTTTATGTAATGAATGGACTAATTCCTTACTAAGTCCTTCGTTATTTAGCTCTCCGTTATTGATATGATAACGCATTGTCTCATTCTTATAATGAATGAAGTCATTCGTCAAAACGAATGGGATAACGAATAAGACATGAAATTACAAACAAACTACAAATTTTCACTAAGTGTTAGTGAACTTTGTAGAATTTTTATTAAGTTCAGTTTTACAAATGTTTGGGTTTATGTTTCAGAAATGGCAGATGAACATATGGCTGATGCTCCTGCACAGGGAAACCGTGATGTTCAAGAAAATCATGTTATTCATGAAACACCACAGGAACCACAACCTCAAGCACCACAAGAAGTTGCACCTGTTGTAGCTGAGCTGGCTTATGACAAGAAACACATCATCTGTGCATTTCTGCAAGATGATTTTGTGGGTCGTGATATGTTTGGGGGCATAATTGCTTTCTTACATCACTCACGTATTCACTTTGCTATATCCGCTGTTATTCCAATACATTTCAGTATGATTCGTCCATTTTGGGACAGTGCTCGTTATGTTGATGCTGAGAAGTATATCGTAGCTATTGTGCAGAATAAGACTATCAAGATTGATACTGACGTGATACGACGAGTTCTACAGTTTGCTAACACGATAGACCACGCATTTTTATGTATCTATATGTTTAAGTGTTTTGCGTGCTAATCTTCTACTGAAAAGTAAACGAAAATGAATAAACCAACCAACAATCATTTACAATTTATATAAGGAAAATAAAATTGTCAATACATAATATACGAATCTTTAACGAATGACTCTATTACAATTGTGTAAACTGAACCTTTTATATACCTTGAATCAGTAGTTCAACTAAAAGACTTTATTACCCTTGCTAACTTACATTTATAAAGGGTAAAAATGTCAAATTGAACCATATACCATAGAGAGAAAAAATCCAACTTCTATAACTAAGTCAACTCCATGCTCCAAAAGGTGACCAGTAAAATCCTATAGAAGTTTTTACACAAAATAGTAATTAGGATCATGACATATATTAGCAAGCATCAAGATTTCATGATCAACCCCAAATTTTGAAAACAAAACTCATAGGAAGATAGATATTATATACCTGAAAGAGACTGAAGAAGGATAGGATATCCGTTAAAAGATAGGAAGAGGTAGTGTTTGAGATAGCACCTGAAAAACAACTGTTTAGTTCTAGTAACTTTTTAGGCCCATCACATTCGGTTAAAAAAATGTTTTTAATAACAAAAACCCTGTTGGTTTAATTGTTCGTGTTCCATTGTATGTTCAGTTAAAGTTAAAAGAATAAACACGAATATGCCCCATACTGTTATGTCGTGTTGTGGATTAATAAATATAAAACAGTATTACATATAACTTATATGCTCAAAAAAATAACAAAAGTTAGTTTATACAATTGTACCTTTAGTTTCACCAATCTCGGCGGAGCCACTTTAGCCAAAAAGCAAGCTCTTTAAATGGGAAAACAATTTACAGTACCGTGAACCCGATTTATTTCTTCTTCTTGATCAAGCTTACACTTTCTCCAATTCTGCCAATCCACCTTGTATTCCACGTTTAACAAACCAGCCAAAACTTGCAATTCGTTAAACATTATGTCTTAATGGTTCGTGATTTACAAAGAAAAAAAGCTATGCTTTTCATAGTTTCTTCATTTAAAAAGTAGAGCTCCAAATAATCAACAAAAAAAGAAAAAGCTATCCAAATTGTTAAACATATATGTCTTAATGGTTCGTGATTCACTACTCTAACATTTAACACACCAATGAACAATCTGAAAAATCCTAATAATAAACAAAAAAAAAGCGCTAACATGATGCATTTTTGGTTAATAAGAAAGCTGGTTTTCAATGGCAACATTTTTAAAGGAAATTTCGAATTGGTCTAACAATGACAAAAACAGAGTTACTTTTCCCTTTTGCATCATGTTTACAGATATTTCATTAATAATAATTTTAAAAAAGCACATGTATCAGATCCTCTCGCCTCAACCACGAGGAACGTAACCTATTCTATCGGACTTTGGGTCACCAAAACCATATAATCTCCCGCTGTCACTGTCAACTACCACGGTAACACCACTGCCGCTACCAGTAAGCCCGATGGAACCCAAGCCTTACCATCATGAGTTGCTGCTAAGGACTACTACCACGAGCCACCGTTAGATCTGGTTTATAAAATATATATTATGTAAATATACACAGTTTGTGAAATTGATTGGGTTCAGTTGTTCGATTAAAAATAAACCAGACTAATACGAACATGGCCCGTTCGAGTTCATTCGCTTTGTTTACTTTTAATTAATCTTAATCCAATTATGTTCATTCATAAACCATTCATTACTTTTTACCATTAACGGATGAACATAAACAAATGCGAGCACGCTCATTTAATTAATAAACAGAAATACTTAACAATGCGCACGTACACAACAATATGACAACACCCAATGGTATTTGTTTGCTTCCATTCATAATAGAATTTATCAAAACGGGCCGGAGCTTGAGCCGAAAATTAAGCTTGTTTAATAAACGAGCCCGAGCCTCAACTTTATTATCAAGCCTAAGCTAGCTCGCAAGCCAAAACCGGCTTATTAATTGAATAAAGCTAATTTAATATATCAAATATATATATTTATATAACAATTATTACATGTCAAATTATGATAAATATAACTAAAAATTATATTGCGTAAAATTACACGGTTCATAAATTGTTTGTGTTCAATCATTTCTTCGATTAAAGTTAAACAAACTAACATGAACATGCTCCGTTCAAGTTTGCTCACTTTTAAATATCTTAACTCATTTATGTTCATTCAAGAACCGTTCGTTACTTTGTACTATTAACGAATGAACATAAACAAACACGAACACATTCATTTTGTTAACAAACCAAAAAATATTTAACATTGTGCACATACTTACCTTCATGCAGATGCATCTTGACCTAGTTATGCAAATTGCAAACCCAATTCAGCCGAAAGATTCCCGTTGGCTGCAATTGCTTGTCAAATTGGCTTTGATCTCAATTACCTTTGTTTGGTCAGCTTGAATCCCTGCGAACATGATGCTATAAAATCAGAATTTATTTATATATTAAATAATTTGTGTGTAGTTGTAATCAACTTTTACAACCACCCTCAAATAATATACTGGCATAAATAGAAATATCCAGAATGATATGCACTACATGTCACGCAAATATAAATTATAATTATAATTTTATTCAGCTCAATACACATGAATCAAAGTGAAACATATAATGCCAAGATGTACTACTTCTATAAAAATATTACATAAATATAAAGAAAACATCTTTTTATTATACATAACAAATATTTGCGCCGCGTGTTACAGTGGAGCGTGTTAACACAATCCATATTTGAAAGCTCGTAAAATTCTATGTAACAAAGTTTTGGATACAAGCACAACAGCGCCCGCGATTGAAAAGTGGCAACAAACACTTATGTTAATAAATGTGACTTCTGTAATAATAAATTGAGAAATGATATGTTTACCTAAAACACCTTTTTCATATTACACTGCAACTTCTGCTCAAGGGTACTGCAGATTACCCTGCACCATTAATGTAGTTATTTAATATTTGCCTTTACTTCTTGAATCTATTATAGAATTAATCAAAGGCTGCCTGACCCGTTAAAGAGTAGACATAACCCGAATCACCTCATTCGTAATAGATAGGTTTCTAAGTGTGAGGAAGTATTGAGTGAATATGAAAATTGAAAAAATAAATGACACAAATCAACAATTTAAACATGAACATATATTATTACTTTTGTTATAGCCAGACATTGTATTTTGCAGAAGGTATTTTGCAGGGGTAGTCTTGGTATTTTGTAAAAGGTTGTTTCATAACGAAACTGCGAAGGCAATACCATATATAATATAAAAACACTTACGTCATCTGTTTAAGTAAAGGCCATGCCATAATTCAAATATGCTTTCATTTTAACAACTTCACATGTACCTTTCTTAAAATTTCATTTTGTTTACATATAAACATGTGGAGACCGCACATGAATTACTTGGAAGGTTTGAAGCATGTATAGTTACCTATTTGACCCGTAATCTCATTTAATTTTTCTATAGCTTAGCTATACATGTATAACCCATAACTAAGGTAGCGTGATGTGAAATACATACCTGTAGGATCTCAATCAGAAAATCCACCAACGGTTCCCGCTACTGGCATTGTGTACATACATGCACCCACATGCCTCATGGCTTCTCAATCTGTTGCAAACATACACAGCAAAGATGGTGACAAAAATAATTAATAACTAAACAAACAAAATATCAAATGATATCTAATAACCATAATTCCACAACTTTTAGGCACATTTTCAACAGCACGTCAATTAAATCTATAAGATTTTATCATACCATAATTACACATCCATGAATACCATCAAATCGCTAACAGTAGTCAAAATCCCAGTGGAGATTGAATCTATGATTGTAACTAAGAAATAAAAAAGTTTATGTAAACCTAATTAACATAAACTTATAAAAAAAAAACAGCTTCAATTTTCAGGAGGTAAAACATGAGTTCAAATCACCTTCTACCAATAGTCTATTAGTAAATCTCCATTGGAAAAAAAATTACCAGCTATTCTTTGATTGTTGCCGACCCTGCCTCGTCCATCATTAATCTGCACCAATACAAACTGTAAACACGGAAATCGGATTCAATGAACAACAAATTCTATGATCAGATTCATACCTTTTGCATCTCAAATGACTAAGAAGTAGTGCCGCGATTCTTGAGAGGCAGGGAGAGAGAGAGAAGATAAACTTTTGTCAGGTTTGAATTTTGACACTATGCTATTTACACAGTGAAAGTATAAGAATAAACGTAGATCATTGGATCTATGATCTGCTGGTTGAGATTGGTAGTTTACTTTATTTTACATGGTATAGTTTACTTTATTTCTAAAAGTTGTATAGTTTCCTATTTACATGGTATAGTGACTTATTTAGATGGTTTACTTTATTTTAAAGTCTTCTTACACTTCTTACAAAACAATTGTTTTTTATTTGAACCATTTTCTATAGGTCGGATCTAGAGAAATAAACTCCTTTTCTAGAGAGAACTATAGATTTAATAAAGAATTATTTTTAACTTTTTTTAAAAGTATATTTTATATTTTTTTTTTCTTCCAACATTCTAATAAGTTGATATTGCTTCTAAAAAACGATCGATGTAGTGCATACGTGCAATAGTGTATATTTTATATATATGTTATTGCATATAATACAACATAATTGTATTAACAATACACAATGTTGAATATAGATAAAATTACAAATTTTGACCTTTAAACATCTGCAATTTATGGAACATGTCTTTTGAAAAGATTATTTGCAGGCGGTGTCCTTTACATGACGTGGTTGTTTTATTTTCGTCCTTTTGATTAACTGACATCCAAAAACCACGTTAGGTTTTGGCACGTGAGTGCATTTAAGTCTTTGTTACGCATACTATGTATGTATTTATAACTAATAAACACATTAAATATATAATTAGAAAAAAAAAACTAAATAAAATATGTTAAACAAAAACCCAGTTAAGTCTTGGCATGTTTGTATTTAACTGAGTTTTTGGATGACAGTAAAAGTAAAGGATAAAAACGAATGTATTTTGTCATATAAAGGACAGCACCTACTAATAAACTTTTTAAAGAACCTAATCCATAAATCGCATATATTTTAAGGACAAAATTTGTAATTATGTTATTAATATATGCAAATACAACACTATTGTTTGTATGCAATACACACTATTGCGTATATGTAATACAACACTAATGCACATATGCATTATATTAATTTTATTTTATTTTTGCATATAATATAACACTATTGCACATATACAATACAAATAATTGCATATATATGATATTAAACACTATTGCACATATAAAATACACACTATTGCACATATGCAATAAAAAATCGATGTATTGCATATATGCACTATAACGAGTTTTTTTATATTAACTTTTTTTTTATTTTTTAGTTATATATTATTTTCTGGTGAAGAATAATAACATATAAGAAGGATGAAAGAAAAAAATAAAAATATTTCATTATCAAACCCTTATTAACTTTTTTTACAATAAATAAATTTGAATCCAAACATATATATAATATTTTAAAAGAATAATGTAAAAAACCCCGTATACGGGTGGATAAAAGCTAGTTTATCTATAAGTTATATAGAAGAGTTTAACAAACTTATTTTTTCTTCAGAGCACTCAAAGCATTATCATCTAACACCCTATTTTATGTAAGGGGTGTTTGATAATTTAGAAAGTGATATATTATGTTGTGAGTGAAGAGTTTTTATAATTTAGAAAATGAAGTGATTTTTCTGTATATTTTAAAAGTTATTGTTCGCCCCTAGAATTTTTTGTTATTTTTTTTAAAGTGGTTGTGAGTGAGGGAAAGAGAAATGATAATGATAAATGTATAAAAGAGTATTATTTAATTAAAATATTGTGAGTTTTAACGTAATTTTTGGTTTGAAGATGGGGGATGAGATGAGAATACTCTTCATTTCTACATTATAAAGAAAAGATCTAAAACACGTCTACATCTCATTCTTTATTTTACTCTACATATATATAGTTGAGACTAATAATAATTGTCGGCTAACTAAACGAAGTCAACCATGGGCCGGCCCAACGAGCCTTAAACAAGACGGGTTGGGATTAAGGGTATTTTAATTTTTATCTCTAACATGACTATCAATTGGAAAACACAATTACCAAAATTTATAACACAATGCATAAAAAAACCTAATTAAAAAACACAAAAAACAAACAAATTACACTATATAAAATAAATCCACAAATTTGATTTTAATTTTGTATAACAATAAAATATTCATATTAAAGATAAAAAAAACTTTTGTTATTATGGTGATTTTAAAAAAATATTATTGTATGAAAAGTTCATGGAGGTTTTAAAATGATTTGAGAATTGACATTTGTTTTGCATGCATGTGGAGAGAAAAAAACTATTATACGTGAATTATTACCTTAATGTTCTTCTCATCGATTTGTATTTTCTTAAATTAGTTTTCATTATCTAAATTTAAGATCATTGAATTAGATTACTTGAAACTCTTCTTAATTTTGTTTTACTTTGTATTTAAACCTTATAAAAATATCAATAAAACATTTAAAAACTCTCTGGTTGCTTCACACATTCTCTCAAGTAATTAGAATGATTAATTTGTAAATGAAGGTTTTCTCAAGAATTTGACCCGAATCCATGGATATTGGTCCTAACAAACCCAGATAACCCTTAAACGGGTTATAACATCTCATTATATTATAAATTAATCTTACAAAATATTTGATATGAAAATCTTATAAAATAAGGGATATACTAAAAATTAATATTACGATCCAATTTTTTGAAAAAAAAAATATTTTTATAACAAGTAAGAAATAATTTTATAGTAAAAAAATAAGCGTGATATGGGTCTCATCAAACTCTAATAGCTTTTAAACGAGCTATAACATCTCATTTATTTGTAAAACCCTTTCATTATCAAACCCTAAGTATATTATTAACTTCCTTACAGTAAACAAAATTGAAATTCAAAAAAATATATGAATATTAGAAACGAAAAATAAAAACAACCCACGTAATACTTGGATAAAACATAGTGTATATATATATATATAAAATGAAACATTTAAAATCATTATGTTTGCTGCCTACATTTTTTTCAAGCCATCAAATTGTTTTATTTGTAAATGAATTCTTCTCATGCATTTAACCCGAATTCACGGGTACGGTCTCACCAAACTCAGATAGCCTTTAAACGGGTTACAAAATCTCATTAAATTAAAAATTAATCACACCATATATTTGATGTGAAAATCCAATAAAATAGGGATATACAAAAATTAATATTCGACTTTTTAAAAAAAGAAACTATTTATAATTAATAAATAATTTTATAGTATAAAATAAATCGGGTCACGGGTCTCATCAAACTCAGATAGATTTTAAACTGAGTTATAACATCTCGTTTATTTTTGAGAATATTTCATCAACAAACCCTAAATATTATTAACTTTTTTACAATAAATAAATTTAAATCCAAACATATATATGATATTATAAAAGAATAATGTAAAAAATCCCGTAATACGGGGGGATAAAAGCTAGTTTATCTTTAAATTATATAGAAGAGTTTAACAGACTTATTTTGTCTTCAGAGCACTCAAAGCATTCTCATCCAACACCCTATTTTATATAAGGGGTGTTTTTAATAATTTAGAAAGTGATTTATTATGTTGTGAGTGAAGAGTTTTTATCATTTAGAAAATGCAGTAATTTTTCTGTATATTTTAAAAGCTATTGTTCACCCCTATAATTTTTTTTTTAATTTTTTTAAATGGTTGTGAGTGAAGGAAAGAGAAATGATAATGATAAATGTATAAAAAAGTATTATTTAATTGAAATATAGAGAGAAAATATAATGAGTCTTAACGTAATTGTTGGTTTGGAGATGGGGGATGAGATGAGAATGCTCTCATATCCTCTTCTCTATTTTACTCTTCATTTCTAAATTATAAAGAAAAGAACTAAAACACATCTTCATCTCATTCTTTAGTTTACTCTACATATATATAGTAGAGAGTAATAATAATTGTCGGCTAACTAAACCAAGTCAACCATGGGCCGGCTCAACGAGCCTTAAACAAGACGGGCTGGGATTAAGGGTGGTTACAGTCTTACAGATTAGGGTTTGGGTTTAGCTATGTGGTGTCAACATTATAAATACATTAAAAGAGTTACGGCTATGTATATGAGTTTTTTGAATTGAGGTTTTGAGACATTTCCTTGATATAATAATATGCGAGTTGTCTAAATAATTAGGTGTTCATTTATATACTGTTCGAACTTGAATTAGTATCAGAGTCTTTTAGTGTCTGATCAATAAAGGAAAAGGTTTCAACCGCAAAGACCTTCATTCTCATTTGCGCCATAGCCGATGTGCAAAGATTAGCCACCGCCGATTGATTAACCAATCAAAGACCGTCACCGCAGATATTGATCGAACAAAGCTGTGTTTGATCATCACAGTTTCAATCTAAAGGACTGCATCCTGAAACACCACTTAAAGTCTACTAACTTATGAAGATCATTTTTGACACCAATACACCACCGCCGACAGAAGAGGGTAGCGCATGCTCGTTTTAATGCCTAACGTTATAAACACACAATATGGGCACTTTGCATGAAGGTGTTTTGTAACATGCATAGCATATGGGATTCGATAGATCCTGGTACGACTGATGGAAAGATAAATAACATGGTGATCACTCGTTTATTACAATCCAAAACCTAAAATTGATTTTGCAAGTCGGAAATTTGGATTCGGCTAAAGAGATGTCAGAAGCAATCTAAACCCGACATCTAGGTGCTAAAAGGGTAAGAGAAGAAATGCTTCAAACATTGATGTCCAAGTTTGATGCCTTGAAGATGAAAGATTTAGAAAAAAATCAATGATTACATGCATATGATACAAGAGATCTCTTTAAAGTCTGCTATGCTCGGAGAAACTTTCGGCTCAAAGTTTAGGAACAACAAACCAAAGACGAAGAAATCCAATCAGGTTATCAAGGTAAACTTTTGTTTCGTAATTCTAATTCATTTAAAAACCAAACATATGAATAAAGTAGAGGAAGGTGACGAGAACCGGTGGGAATTAAGGTAGAGGTTGAGGTTAAGATAATGGACAAAACCCGGGAACACAAGACAACTCCGGTAAAAACCGGTCTAATTTGCAAAAATAATAACAAAATTTATCACGTTAACTGTTTGTGCGATATAACCAGTCATATATTATCAAAGTAGGCTATCTAACCACGCTATAATTACCATATAAACATTAACAAAATAAATCAGCAATGCATAATATTTATTATGTAGGCATATTTAAAAAATTTTATTTGGCATATTTTGGTTGATGTAGCATCACATTCAGTAGTCAAAAATGACAAGAAACTAAAAGAGTTATATGAATAATAAGTTACACCTACTAAAAGTGACAAATCATATTGGTAGTGACAAAAAATTGATCATCTCAAATGTCTCACATTTAATTGTATTAAATATGACGGTCATAAATGGTCCATAAACCATGGTACCCATTGTTGGATATAAAAAAGACGAGTAGTTTTTTGAAAACTAATGAAAAAACTATTTTTTATATTCAAAAATTATAACTTCACAAATTAAATTAAAAACTTGACTATTTTACAAAACGCACAGTGATGCTAATACGATCGGTCAGTTAGATTTTTTTACCGTGAGTACAATAAATCAAAAAAAATAAAGCGGTAAACGTTAGAATATTATTAATACAGAACATGAAATAAACCAAAAAAACTGAATTCGTGAACGCCAAATTAAGACATTAATATATATACAATACAAAATAAAAAAAATGTGCGTTTTAAGATAGTGAACTTACACAAATTCTTTTGTTATCAACATTACCGGCATTATCATCGCCCACAAATTCTTTTGTTATCAACCCTTGAGGATATGCTACGTGCTTGTGTTTTAGACTTTGGAGGAAGTTGGGATGATCATCTGCATCTAGCAGAGTTCTCCTATAACAACAGCTACCATTCAAGTATTGGTATGCCACCGTTTGAGATGCTTTACGGTAGACGATGTAGAACCCCGGTGTGTTGGGGAGAGATTGGTCAGAAAGATATGGGATGCCTAGAAGTTGTGCAAGAAACCTCTTCGAAGTTCGATCAGATCAAGGCAAGAATGAAAGCGGCTCAGGACAGACAGAAGTCGTATGCTGATAAGCGGTGACGACCGATTGAGTTTAACGTTGGTGACAATGTGATGCTCAAGGTCTCACTTTGGAAAGGAATTATCCGTTTTAGAAAGAGAGGGAAGTTGAGTCCAAGGTACATTGGACCGTTTAAGATTATGGATCGTGTGGGTGAAGTGGTTTATAAGTTGGATTTGCCCGAAGAGTTTGAAGGAATTCATTCAACCTTCCATGTTTCTCACCTAAGGAAATGCCTAGCTGATGACACGTCGCACGTGCCATTAATGGACATTGAGGTTGATGAACAATTGAACTACATTGAGAAACCGATTGAGATAGTTTACCACAAGGAGAAGCAACTTCGTCACAAGGTTATACCTTTAGTGAAAGTGATATGGAAGCATCGCAAAGGTTCAGATGCTACTTGGGAAGCGGAGGATGAGATGCACAAGTTTTACCCGAATTTGTTTATGTAATAGTTAGGTTTCAGGGACGAAACCTCTTTAAGGAGAGAAGACTTGTAACATCCTACTTTTGGTTATAATAATAAAATAAATTTCGTCTATTTTATAGTGGGTCGTTATCGGTTTAGATAAATAGAATACGAGTTGGGCTAGTGTTGGGTTAAATGGATATGGGTTATGGACTTGAGTTATAAAAGAAAGAAGGAAAGACTATGGGCTTAAGCCCATGATCCATAAATATATAAACCCTTAATCACCATTTAATTCCTCATTTACACATATTCCATACACCACCAAAACACACACTTAAGCCTTCTCTCTAGTTCCTCCCTTATCTTAGCCGAAATCAAGAAGGAAATCGAACACCGACCCAAGGTAATAGTAGTATGATGTTGTATGAGCTTAAACCCGTTAGATCTAGTCGCAAAACGATGAGCCAAAACCTTTTAACCGTTCAAGTCACGAGATCCGGGTGAAATCGGGTATAAACCGAACCTAAGATAAGCTTTGGGATCACCCTAGCTCAGATCTGGATCGAACGGGACGAAAAACGATGAAAACGGTGGAAAAACGAGCGAGATCTCGTTTTTCCGGCGAAAACGCGGTTTTCCGGCGATGACATCGCTGGAAAAGTTTGGTACGAGGTTAGGCGACATTCTCTGACCTAACCTTAATTCGTTAACGGGGAAGGTCAAATATATATTTTATCATTCGATGAACCGGTTTGTTTGTTTTGTTTTTGCTTTATTCATAATTATGATTGGTTAAACTTTTATACTGCCTAGGTTTTGGTTGAATACTAGTTTAGATTAATGGTTTGACGAACTATTATTTGACGTTGGTTGATTTAGTATTATGGTAAAGTTTTCAATTGGTTTGTTCATGGTATTGTTGAATAATCGAATCTAGTTTATTACTTTAATATATATTCCACTTGTGTTTAATAGTTTTTTGGTGATTGTTAGACATATGATTAGGTTGTTTACTTTGTGTTTTCAACTTGTTTGCGGTTTATGGTCGAAACAACCGTAGGAGTAAATTATAAAAGTTTATTAGATTTTTATTGTTCTTTCACTAGAGAGACCGGGAGGTGATTTAGTGTTGTGTCATCTTTGTCTTTTGCGGGTTTGGGTAATAATTGCACGGGAGTGAGTTATCCTAGGTCCCTAAGATTATTGTGATACAAGTTGTGTTCAAGTTAATTAAAAATACCCTCTTTATATTAATATATATTGTATTCGAAGAGACCGGGAGGTGATTCGGGTTTTGGGGGTACTATAATATTATTAGGCAAGGTGAGACCGGGAGGTGATCCAAACCTTTAGCAATTAAGCTTCACATGTCATTAGAGTTCTAGGGTATCGTCGGTGAGGCCGGGAGGCGATCTAGCGTACTTTAGTGGTCTTCAGTGTCATATTTTTTTAAGATATTGTTTTTCAACCAAGTCAAGTTCGTTAACTATTTATTTAAGTAGTAGGATTCCATTACCTAGGTAGTCGTTTCTCGCATATTAGTTGAATACCAATTTATATAAAATTTCGTTTTTAGTTTAATTTTTAGTTTTAGAGTAAGTATTATTTAGTTTATATTTAAAAATTAAAAAACACAAAAATCAATTTAATCTATATATTTAAGTTATTGGTCAGAGTCTAGTTTAGGTGTCGCTAGTGTCCTTTGGGTTCGATATCCGGACTTCATTAGGCTTTACTACAGTTGATAGGTACACTTGCTTGTCTAGTGGTCTAGCATTAGGATAGACTAGATTTATAAATTTAAAACTAGAGTGTTTAAGTTAAGTTAAGTTTTTTAATAGACCGTTTCGCACATCATCGGCCAAACATGATATTTCGGTTAACATGAGTTCTCGGTCAGACATAGTTCTCGGCCATAACAGGTTCTTGGTCAGAACATGTTCTTGGCCAAGCGTTCTCGGTCACTCTGATTTGTTTGGATTTGGGCCTGAGTCCAGTTGGGCCCAGATACCATAATGGATAGCTGGGCCTGAATTAGCTAAGCCCATATCCAATTTAGACAAATTAGCCCAGTATCTTGGAGCTTAAATAGACAAGCTGTAACACCCCGTAACCGCAGCGGAAACGTAAACGGGATGCAACAGACACATCTGATATCAACAGCATTGCTTATAAAGAAAACACCACTACATTAATTTACATCATATTACATTGTTCCGAGTTTAGTTACCGTCTAGGCGATAGCACATAAGTTTTACCAACATTACATTAACATAATTAATACAAAATGATCACTAAGCTTCCACAAAAAGCACGCATCATCAAGTATGTAGCACTTATTCCAGTTTGGGAGTACCTAGAAAGCATTGAAAGAAAACGGGTCAACTACGAATAGTTGGTGAGTTTCACTAATGTAAATAAACATTGACAAATCATTATGATAAATCATATATTAGCGATGTAATTATGCTGAGCCCACAAGTGAAACCTCTGACTATCACACACAACCCCGTGGCATACTCCGCCCATGAACCTGCCCCAAACCGCTATGCCTAACATTACATAGCAAAGTATATATAACACCCAAAATAGACATGTGCAACTGGCTGGGAAACATCAGCAAATCCATGCCGGACCAGTTGGGTTGTCGGACCAATAGTACTATCCACATTCTACCGGCTTTCAGTTAATCACTCGTGTTGCGGGGCTTTACAATGTTAGTAACTCAGACAATTACCATCTTAATACATTTCCGTACGATTCCCGTACAATAAAACATATATAAATACACGCAAATCCATGCGTTCAGTATGTACTTAAACATTTTAGTAACAACATGCTTTCCGCCCCGGGAAAATATTTAAAACAATTCAGGAAAAGGGGCTCGTGAAACTCACCTTATCGTAAGCAATTAAGTAACACAGTATGCCAGCTACTAGTCCGGATCTGTAATACGATCCCTAAGTTCGTTACTATACAATCACTATTAATATAACTTTAACCGTGTTAACCGGTGCGTCTGGGAACATTGTTAACCCCGTACGGTACTCGTTCCGGGGGTAATGTTAACCCATAAACACTTCTCCGAACTCAGATTGTGATATCGTTTAGAGTTCACTAATCAAAATTACTATTAGTCGTTTTTTTCCGTTTTGCGTGCCTAGCACGGTTATCCGTTTTTACGTTTCAAAAATGAGTTTGGTCACACACGACCCGAAAATAGTTGTTGACTGATAATTTAATTATGGTTGTGAATTTAGAGCTCGGTTTAGACGCCCCGATCGGCCGCGGGACCCGTTTCCGTCTTTAGTGTACCGGAAACTGTTAAATCGGGTAAAAGGTACCCAAATCATCCGAATTATTTTCGGATGATTTATTTTTACCTGTTTAACTCAATTATATGAAAATAGTTCATTTTTAAGGTTTTTATACACCAGTCAGCTCGCTTATGCGAACTTTACCGGTTTACGCGTTTTAAGCTTTAAAAGTTTGTTTTTATCTTCTTTTTAGCACAAATAAATATCCCTTTAATCTCGGATCTTGAAATTTTGTGCAAATCACTTTTTGACAGTGGGGATTTTTATAAAAATATTTCCAGAATTAATTTTTATATTTAAATTTATTTATCTATTTTTAAACACCATTTAAACACTAAATATGTCGTAAATACCAAACGATCTTAGAAAATCCCAAATTTTTCCTGGATGACCTCTGCCATCCACATAATCCCCTGTAATTTTTCCAGAACCAAAATCTCATTTTACATGCCATTTTCACTAAAACCGAGCTAGAAAACCCTAGAACTAGTTTAACCGAAAAGCCTACTTAGACTTCTCCAACTGACCTCAAATTTTGTGTGTGACTTATACATGTTATAAAAAGCTTATCTGAAATTTTCCAGAATTTTTCATGATATTTAACTATTTTTCACCATTTTTGGCCAAAACCGAGCATTAAATTCACCAAATATTCATCCTTTGTCCAAAAATTACCAAAAATTCACAGAACTCATATTTTCATATATCTAACACCTCTGTAAAATTTTATGACCTAACTCTAAACGAGTCACAATCTGTCCAAAACTTAATTATCACACAAAAACCGAACTACCTTGTGTTTCTAGCTTCAAATCGCAAGGATCTCGCTTTCTAGCCTTTGCTATCAACTAGATACAACACCTACAAGCACAATAACACCACACCAAGCAAATTACACCCACAATCAAGCCATTTCTTTCATGGTTTCGGTTATGATATAAAAACAAAGATTTAAACCGTAAAAATTCGTTTTTGGTTCGTTTATCTCCTTTCTTGGACCAAGATCCCTTGTTTAAACCGTATACATCACTTGATCATGCAAGAATCGGTTTCATCTCGGGTTTTCACCCTTTTTCACTTGAAACCTCATTTTCTTGCAATAAAACTCGAGAAACGAAGATGAACACGTGAATATCTCGATCATTACCTTGTTTTTCTTGCTAGAACTCTCGGTTTTGGATGAAATTGTTGAGAGAATTGGTGGATTGTTGAATGTGTTGGTGTAAAAAAGAATAATGGAATGGGGTAACACCCCTTAATTCCGATCGGCATCATGGAGGGGTGGGGTGGGACCCACCTCTTCATTTGTGGCCACTCATTTGGATATCTGTAATCTGGATAATGTTTTGGATAATCTGGTTCAGTTCGTTTTTCGGTTAAATGTCTAATTTGGCTTAAAACGAGGCTAAAACGGTCGTTTTTCGGCTAAAAAATGAAATTTATATAAAACCAATTTAAAAACTTTAAAAACTTAAACCATGACATTTATTGACTTGAAACATCATATTATTAATAATTGTGCATCTTTTTCGGCTTGATCGATCGTCTCTTGCTTGGTTTGGTATTAAAGGTTTCGTTTAACGTACCGACGTACCATTAATCGAAATTTCTTTTTCTGTGCTTTAATTCACTTATCCCGAAGCTTTAACACTTCGTAAACATCACTAAATATTATGTATCTCGTCTATAATGTATCCTCGATTCTTTCGGGTTTCAATAATCGTTCATCGGTTAATCGTATTTCCAATACGATTAACTGTATAATCGAGTATAATCCGTACTGTGAATCATACATACTTGTATAAACACATTATAATTCACATGTTCATTATTAAATAACACATCAATAGTATATACCGATTAGGGTATACCTGATTCTGCCGGAATCGTTACATTCTCCCCCCGTAAAAGAAATTTCGTCCTCGAAATTTTACGCGTCAACTACTTCCTTTTGAGGAAATAGATAGGGGTATTTCTTCCGGAATTCGTCATTTCATTCCCATGTATATTCTGGGCCTCGTTGCGAATTCCATCTAACTTTGACCAACGAGATCTTATTGTGTCTAAGTTGCTTGATTTTCCCGTCTACTATTTCTATGGGTTCCTCTACGAAATTGAGCTTATCACTTATTTGGACACCCTCTAGAGGTAACACCGATGTCTCATCCGCCAGACATCTTTTCAAATTCGATACGTGAAACACGTTGTGAACTGCACTCAGTTCATCGGGTAGTTCTAATCGGTATGCTACTGGACCGATTTTTGCAGTAATATTGAACGGTCCAATATATCTCGGGGCTAATTTCCCTGCCTTTCCAATCTGACTACACCCTTCCAAGGTGATACTTTCAAATACACTTTATCACCTTTCTCAAACGACAACGGTTTTCTACGGGTATCGGCATAACTCTTTTGCCGATCCCGCGCGGCCTTCAGATTGCTCATAATTTCAAGGATTTTACTGGTCGTTTCCTGGACCAGGTCTGATCTAATAACCTGAGTGTCGCGCACTTCAGTCCAGCAGAGTGGTGATCGGCACTTCCGACCATACAATGCTTCGTAAGGCGCTGCCTTTATACTGCTATGGTAACTGTTGTTATAGGAAAATTCAACGAGTGGGAGATGTTGGTCCCAATTTCCCTTAAAATCCAGTATGCATGCACGAAGCAAATCCTCCAGGGTTTGGATGGTCCTCTCAGACTGACCATCGGTCTGCGGGTGGTAAGCTGTGCTTAGATCAATACGCGTTCCCAGCGCTTCTTGCACAGTTTGCCAAAGATTGGAGGTGAAATGGCTATCCCGATCGGAGATGATTGAGATGGGTATCCCATGACGAGACACAATTTCATTTATATAAATTTGCGCAAGTCTCTCAGTGTTATAATTATTCTTAATCGGGATAAAATGTGCCGATTTGGTTAATCGATCCTCGATTACCCAAATTGCATCATGTCCTCGGGACGTTTTAGGAAGATGTGTCACAAAATCCATCGTGATTTGCTCCCACTTCCATTCGGGAATTTCCGGTTGTTGTAACATTCCCGAGGGTTTCTGGTGCTCTGCCTTAACTCTCGCACAAGTCGTACATTTACCGACATACGTTGCGATATCCTTTTTCATACCCGGCCACCAGTAGAACTCATTCACATCCTTGTACATCTTATCCGATCCCGGATGTATGGAATATTTTGATCTATGCGCTTCGTCCATGATTAATTCACGAAGGTCATGGAGGGTCGGGATCCAAATCCGATTTTTGAAATAGAGAATTTCGTCCACGCGCTGTTCGAAATTCTTCTCATTGCCGTAAAGTCCCTCCTTTTCCAATTGTTCCTCTTTCAACGCCTCACGTTGAGCGACTCGAATCAGGTCCGAAAGGTTCGACTGGACTATCATCCCCAGCGCCCGCACTCGTAATGGCTTAACCCGATCTTTCCTACTCAAGGCATCGGCTACGATGTTAGCCTTGCCGGGGTGATAACGGATGTCACAGTCATAATCGCTTAACAACTCGACCCATCTTCGTTGCCTCATATTCAGTTCTTTCTGATCGAATATGTGCTGCAAACTTTTATGGTCGGTGAAGATGGTGCACTTCGTACCGTAGAGATAATGTCTCCAGAATTTAAGTGCGAAGATAACCGCTCCCAGTTCTAAGTCATGAGTAGTGTAATTTTTCTCGTGTACTTTTAACTGTCGGGAAGCATAGGCTATAACCTTATTATTCTGCATCAACACGCATCCTAACCCTCTACGCGATGCGTCACAATACACGACAAAACCATCGTCTCCATCGGGGAGACTTAAAATCGGCGCTTGGCACAATTTTTGCTTTAACGTTTGAAACGCCGTCTCCTGCTCTTCTCCCCATTCATACTTTCGATCCTTTTGAGTCAGGAGAGTTAAAGGTTGGGCGATGCTGGAAAAGTTCTCTATGAATCGACGATAATATCCAGCTAAGCCTAAGAATTGGCGGATTTCCTTTGGCGTTTTAGGCGCTTGCCAATTCTTAATTGCTTCAATCTTACACGGATCAACGTGTATTCCTTGATGGTTTACAACGTGACCGAGGAATTGTACTTCTTGTAACCAGAAGTTACACTTGGAGAATTTTGCATACAACTTCTCCTGATTCAGAAGCTCTAAAATTATTCTTAAGTGTTGCTCGTGCTCTTCCTTACTTTTCGAGTAAATCAGAATATCATCAATAAACACGATGACGAATTTGTCGAGATAGGGTTTACAGACTCGATTCATGAGGTCCATGAACACTGCCGGCGCATTTGTTAGCCCGAAAGGCATAACTAAGAACTCGTAATGGCCGTAGCGAGTCCGGAATGCGGTTTTTGGGATATCCTCTTCCTGAATTCTAACCTGATGGTATCCCGATCTAAGATCGATTTTTGAGAAATAGCTCGCACCTTGCAGCTGGTCAAACAGGTCATCAATTCGAGGAAGAGGGTACCTATTTTTGATTGTTAACTTGTTCAACTCCCTGTAATCAATGCACATCCTAAGGCTCCCGTCCTTCTTTTTCACGAATAACATAGGTGCACCCCACGGGGAATGACTAGGACGTATAAATCCTTTATCCATCAATTCTTGCAACTGATTGGATAATTCTTGCATCTCGGACGGTGCAAGTCGGTAGGGTGCTTTAGCAACAGGGCCAGCTTGAGGTATTAAATCGATTCTGAATTCGACCTGTCGGGTTGGCGGTAGTCCAGGAAGTTCTTCTGGGAAAACTTGTGGAAATTCGCGTACCACCGGGATATCATCCACCCGTTTCTCCTCAGAATCTGTGGCCGTCAAGCTCGCTTGATACGCCACGCATCCCTGGCGTATTTATTTTAACACCTTGAGGTGGGATATAAATGGTATCATTGTGCCTGACTTCTCTCCTTGCACTAACACCTCTTCGTCATCCGACACCCGGATCTTGACGATTTTCTTTTCACAGTTTATTTCCACTTTGTTACGTGCTAACCAATCCATTCCCACTATTACGTCAAAACTACCTAGTTCTACCGGTAATAAGTCAATCAGGAAAGATTGATTCTTCAGAATAAAAGGGCAATTCCGAACTATCTGATTAACTATCATAGTTTTACCGTTAGCGACTTCTACGGTGTAAGGTTCTATGGTTTCACTAATCGGAAGGTTTGCTATCGATAGGAATTTAACAGAGACAAAACTTCTATCGGCGCCCGTATCAAATAATACAGAAGCGTAATGATCAGAGACGAGGAATGTACCTGTCACTACGCTGGGGTCCTGGCGTGCTTTGTTCGCCCCCATCACAAAAGCTCGGCCTCTCGCCGGATTGGACGACGATGCCTGACCCACTGTTTGTCTCCCATTTCCTCCCTGGTTCAGTTTCGGGCAGTCTCTTTTGAAGTGATCTGTGCTGCCGCATTCAAAGCAAGCACGGCCGGTGGTCATCATTTGGTTTCCTTGTGGGTATTGTTGTCGGGCTGGTTGGGTCCTAAATGGCTGCGCACGGATAGGTTGCGGTTGTTGGTTCAGATTGTTCAGGTTCCTCCTACAACTTGGCGCGTAGTGCCCATTCCTGCCACACCGGTGGCACACTACCTCCTTGCACACGCCACCATGCTGGTAACCGCATTTCCCACACTTAGGGAACGTCCCTTTCTGCGATTCCTGCCTTCTGCCTGAACTAGTCATGGCGTAGTTCTGGGCCGCTGGCCTAGCACGTTTATTTTGCTGCTTCTCCTGGATCCTATTATCATACGAACCTCGCTTTCCCCCAGCAGACTCTCCTGCCACCTTCAGTGACCCACTCCTCACGAAATCGTATGTGACGATACCAGCTTGCGTCACCGCACCCTCAAACGTCTTGTGTCCCCCAGAGTTGACTATACTCCTTAATATTGGAGTTAGTCCCCATATATAACGCTCAACCCTCTTTGACTCTGGGGTGACCAACCATGGCACCAATCGTGACAACTCATTAAATCGGTTCGTATAACCCAAGTGGTCTGCCCCCTGCATCTCCAGGTTCCACAATTCGTTTTCTAATTTCTGCAGTTCGTTTTCGGACAGAAATGTTCTAGTACAAGGGCCTTGAGCTCTGCCCAGGTCATGCGGTTTGTCGCTGCCTGACCGTGAGTTTGCACTATTGTGTTCCACCATGTCAAGGCATGGTCCGTGAACGTGCAGGTAGCATACTTAACAACGTAATCCTCAGGGCAGTTGCTGATGTTCACAACGGCCTCTAATTTCTCAATCCACTTAACCAACCCATTTGGTCCCTCCGACCCGCTAAATTCTAGGGGCTTGCACAACATAAAATCTTTGATTGAACACCCCTTTGCTGCAGGAGTCGGCTCAGTGCGGTTCGTTTCAACACTAGGTATAGGGCCATTACTGTCTGTAACGACCACCCTAGGCGGTGCGTCATTACTCGGAATCGGGTTATCGTTCGGTGGAGGATTAACATTTTGTTCCCCATCATTATTGGTGGTCGTTTGATTGCTCGCAGGGCCTGGATTGGTCGTATTGTTAATACTGGCGGCGATGCGCGATACTATATCCGGTATCGCCGCCTCTAACTGCCGAGCAATCAGACGACTCACATCCACTTCTAACATTTGAGCTGACCGTTTTGGTGCCATTCTACACAACATTAAGAAAATACATATAATTAATACAATTTCCAATCTCAATACACAACACATATTTCCATTCATTAATAAACATTAGTACATATTACATAAGCATCAGTACACATTTCATAAACATCAGCCCATAGATCAAGTTTTCATTCATCGGTCCTACATCGGCATCATTTCGACATAACCCGCTATGGGTCAGTGCTTGAATGATACACCAAAAGTATCTACAATGATATTCCCAAAAAAGAGACCCCCTATGGGCTAGTGGCTGTACTATAACTACCCAAGATTCACTCTATGTTAGCATCGCCACTAACTGCTTACACATAGTATCAAAAAGCGGACCCTGACTACTACCACCCTAACAAACTAAACATGGTGGTATACCAACCACACCATCACTGCCACCATCACCGCCAACACCGCCATCAAACCACGGATCCGTGTCTCCATCCGGTCAATCATCCACTGGGAGTATGCGTCCTCCCTCCTCAGCTGAGCGATCGCATACTAGCTGTCCAGTATGCAGTCCGCCAAGTGATTCCTCCTCTGGATACCCACCGTCAAGGCGGTGGTATGCTCATTCATCTGCTCGGTGAGCACTCGGAGCCATGCAGCCTCGGTGGAGGGACGCTCATCCCTCTCCAGCCTAGGGGTACCCCACACGGGTGGAGGCACAGGCTCGGGCTGGGGGTGGGAGGACTCGCCCTGTGGAAAGTAGGTCTGGGTGGGGTAAAGGTAGGTGGGACATAAGGGGCACTGATCCACGCCGTGAGGCGGGGACCGGGTCTGGGAGGGGTAGGGGTGACCTGTGGTGCGGGTGGGGTGGGGGGACCTGGCAACCCTAGTAGGGACGGACAGGCTAGCACTCCTACGGCTAGTCTCACTAGGCTCAGTGCTGGAAGCTAAGCGTAGGCTCCTAGAGTCCCAGGAACTGGTCTCCACCGGGTCCTCCTCCACTGTCAGACTTTGTGAATCATAATTAAATTAATATACACAAGTTAGCAAACATATAGTTTCTTCCACAATGTAAATCATAATTAAATTAATATACACACACTTATACAACCTTGTCACATAAAAATATTATCATATACTTACACATATGTTACCGATTTTACCTATTAATGTTCCCCGTGACTTCTCCTGAATTCCCTCGTGCGGACAAGTCTGTTATTATGTTCCGACCATAATAACTCACTTGTCCATCCAAGTTCATCCAGATCTCGTCACTATATATTATTAGTTGACATTCAGATCCTATAATACTTGCGCTACTGGTTATATTTTAGGTATCTTTTAAAGACATCCTCATTCTTTTATAACCAATGGCTCTGATAACAAGTTCTGTAACACCCCGTAACCGCAGCGGAAACGTAAACGGGATGCAACAGACACATCTGATATCAACAACATTGCTTATAAAGAAAACACCACTACATTAATTTACATCATATTACATTGTTCCGAGTTTAGTTACCGTCTAGGCGATAACACATAAGTTTTACCAACATTACATTAACATAATTAATACAAAATGATCATTAAGCTTCCACAAAAAGCACGCATCATCAAGTATGTAGCACTTATTCCAGTTTAGGAGTACCTAGAAAGCATTGAAAGAAAACGGGTCAACTACGAATAGTTGGTGAGTTTCACTAATGTAAATAAACATTGACAAATCATTATGATAAATCATATATTAGCGATGTAATTATGCTGAGCCCACAAGTGAAACCTCTGACTATCACACACAACCCCGTGGCATACTCCGCCCATGAACCTGCCCCAAACCGCTATGCCTAACATTACATAGCAAAGTATATATAACACCCAAAATAGACATGTGCAACTGGCTGGGAAACATCAGCAAATCCATGCCGGACCAGTTGGGTTGTCGGACCAATAGTACTATCCACATTCTACCGGCTTTCAGTTAATCACTCGTGTTGCGGGGCTTTACAATGTTAGTAACTCAGACAATTACCATCTTAATACATTTCCGTACGATTCCCGTACAATAAAACATATATAAATACACGCAAATCCATGCGTTCAGTATGTACTTAAACATTTTAGTAACAACATGCTTTCCGCCCCGGGGAAAATATTTAAAACAATTCAGGAAAAGGGGCTCGTGAAACTCACCTTATCGTAAGCAATTAAGTAACACAGTATGCCAGCTACTAGTCCGGATCTGTAATACGATCCCTAAGTTCGTTACTATACAATCACTATTAATATAACTTTAACCGTGTTAACCGGTGCGTCTGGGAACATTGTTAACCCCGTACGGTACTCGTTCCAGGGGTAATGTTAACCCAGAAACACTTCTCCGGACTCAGATTGTGATGTCGTTTAGAGTTCACTAATCAAAATTACTATTAGTCGTTTTTTTCCGTTTTGCGTGCCTAGCACGGTTATCCGTTTTTACGTTTCAAAAATGATTTTGGTCACACACGACCCGAAATAGTTGTTGACTGATAATTTAATTATGGTTGTGAATTTAGAGCTCGGTTTAGACGCCCCGATCGGCCGCGGGACCCGTTTCCGTCTTTAGTGTACCGGAAACTGTTAAATCGGGTAAAAGGTACCCAAATCATCCGAATTATTTTCGGATGATTTATTTTTACTTGTTTAACTCAATTATATGAAAATAGTTCATTTTTAGGGTTTTTATACACCAGTCAGCTCGCTTATGCGAACTTTACGGTTTACGCGTTTTAAGCTTTAAAGTTTGTTTTTATCTTCTTTTTAGCACAAATAAATATCCGTTTAATCTCAGATCTTGAAATTTTGTACAAATCACTTTTTGACAGTGGGGATTTTTATAAAAATATTTCCAGAATTAATTTTTATATTAAAAATTTATTTATCTATTTTTAAACCCCATTTAAACACTAAATATGTCGTAAATACCAAACGATCTTAGAAAAATCCCAAATTTTTCCTAGATGACCCCTGCCATCCATATAGTCCCCTGTAATTTTTCCAGAACCAAAATCTCATTTTACATGCCATTTTCACTAAAATCGAGCTAGAAAACCCTAGAACTAGTTTAACCGAAAAGCCTACTTAGACTTCTCCAACTGACCTCAAATTTTGTGTGTGACTTATACATGTTATAAAAAACTTATCTGAAAGTTTCCAGAATTTTTCATGATATTTAACTATTTTTCACCATTTTTGGCCAAAACCGAGCATTAAATTCACCAAATATTCATCCTTTGTCCAAAAATTACCAAAAATTCACAGAACTCATATTTTCATATATCTAACACCTCTGTAAAATTTCATGACCTAACTCTAAACGAGTCACAATCTGTCAAAACTTAATCATCACACAAAAACCGAACTACCTTGTGTTTCTAGCTTCAAATCGCAAGGATCTCGCTTTCTAGCCTTTGATATCAACTAGATACAACACCTACAAGCACAATAACACCACACCAAGCAAATTACACCCACAATCAAGCCATTTCTTCATGGTTTCGGTTATGATATAAAAACAAAGATTTAAACCGTAAAAATTCGTTTTTGGTTCGTTTATCTCCTTTCTTGGACCAAGATCCCTTGTTTAAACCGTATACATCACTTGATCATGCAAGAATCGGTTTCATCTCGGGTTTTCACCCTTTTTCACTTGAAACCTCATTTTCTTGCAATAAAACTCGAGAAACGAAGATGAACACGTGAATATCTCGATCATTACCTTGTTTTTCTTGCTAGAACTCTCGTTTTTGGATGAAATTGTTGAGAGAATTGGTGGATTGTTGAATGTGTTGGTGTAAAAAAGAATAATGGAATGGGGTAACACCCCTTAATTCCGATCGGCATCATGGAGGGGTGGGGTGGGACCCACCTCTTCATTTGTGGCCACTCATTTGGATATCTGTAATCTGGATAATGTTTTGGATAATCTGGTTCAGTTCGTTTTTTCGGTTAAATGTCTAATTTGGCTTAAAACGAGGCTAAAACGGTCGTTTTTCGGCTAAAAAATGAAATTTATATAAAACCAATTTAAAAACTTTAAAAACTTAACCATGACATTTATTGACTTGAAACATCATATTATTAATAATTGTGCATCTTTTTCGGCTTGATCGATCGTCTCTTGCTTGGTTTGGTATTAAAGGTTTCGTTTAACGTACCGACGTACCATTAATCGAAATTTCTTTTTCTGTGCTTTAATTCACTTATCCCGAAGCTTTAACACTTCGTAAACATCACTAAATATTATGTATCTCGTCTATAATGTATCCTCGATTCTTTCGGGTTTCAATAATCGTTCATCGGTTAATCGTATTTCCAATACGATTAACTGTATAATCGAGTATAATCCGTACTGTGAATCATACATACTTGTATAAACACATTATAATTCACATATTCATTATTAAATAACACATCAATAGTATATACCGGTTAGGGTATACCTGATTCTGCCGGAATCGTTACACAAGCCCAACTAGAAAATAACTTAAAATGTTAAGGCAGCTTAACCCTAGCCAGGGGCTCTGCCCCTTGGACCCCGCTAGGGGCTGCCACCCCTAGAACCCCGTTGCCAGGGTCGCTTCCCCGGACCCCTTTTCGTTGTGGGTTATGTAAAGATAGAAATACGTTATGAGTAGCAATAGTTAATTGATACATGTAAATATTATACAGTTAGCCGTGCACAGCTAAAGAAGGGAATAACTATTAACGGTGAACGTAATCGCATTCATAGCCCCATTTATGTGTTATGTTTTGGGGCTATGTGCATACTCGATGTGATTGTTAATACATTTATCCTAAGTGATAAGTGTATGCCTTATGTGATTATGTGAAAGGTAAGAATGGTGGCTTGTCTGTATGTGAACGATCTTCGGATATTGCACGTGCTGTCAAGATATAATGTTATGTATAAGCTATGAATGATATGTATGTATGTTATGAATGAATGTAAGAGATAGAAAGGTAGAAAAGGGACTGGACCCAAATAATATCCAAGGCAGAAAAGCGACCAAGCCCTTTAATAATCTCGAAGCAGAAAAAGGACCAGACCCTGATAACTTCTGAGGCAGAAAAAGGGACTGGACCCTAATAATATCCAAGGCAGAAAACGGGACCGGACCCTAATAATATCCAAGGCAGAATAGAATAGAGTAAACTAGAATTTGATTTATGAAAGTATGAATGGAAGTATGTATGTATTTATGTAAAGTATGTTATGTTATTAACTAGAATTCACTCAGCGTAGCTGACTTTTTAGTATGCACGCAGGTGAGTAGAATGAGACAGCTCGCTTGAGGGGAACACGTGGCATTGAAGAAGAGGCTGGCATCGGAAGACGTTTATGTTTAATATCATGTTATTTTGAAAGACAAGGTGTTTATTCTAAGACAAGTTATGGATTAATGTATTGTTTATGAAAGTTTTTATATTCCGCGAACGTTTTTATTAACTCCGATGAATAGAACATTGTGAATGAGTAAA